>NW_026527669.1:300000-415101 GCF_022682495.2 Desmodus rotundus | reverse complement strand
CCTGGCGTACGTGGAGGCAAACCCCCTGACCCCTCTGGCCCGAACCCACCACTGCGAAGATCCCCCTTTTCTTCCATCCGTAAAGGGGCCCTCCCTGGGGAGTGGAGGAACATGGGGAGGCCCCCAGGAGATGGCTTTTCTCCGAGCCGCGGCTGGCTCGTTTCGGGCCTATACATGGGCCGCGCATGCGCACTCAGGCTCCCAAGCACACGCCTTCCTCGGCTCACCTGACCCACCATTTAGAGGTCACAGCAGTTCCACAGGGTCCCTGGGCACCTGTCCATGGACACAGGAGCCCTCCCTGCCACCTAAAGGACCACGCGATTTCCGCTGGCGAACACTCCCCAGAAGCACTCCCAGCCTCGCACAGACACTGTGCGCAGGAGAGACTTGTGGACCAGGGGCCTGGGCGGGGAATTTTCCAGGGAACTCTCTAAAGGCCAGGTGCCCTCTGTCGCCCTGGGAGTGCCCACGCCATCCCTTAACCCTGCAGGACACTATCATCCAGCAATAAGCAGCCCTCTGCCTCCACGGGGCTCAAACACCTGGGCCCGTTGTGCGAGCACCTGGCGTTCGTGCAGGCAAACCCGCAGACCCCTCTGGCCCGAACCCACCACTGCGAAGATCCCACTTTTCTTCCATCCGTAAAGGGGTCCTCCTGGAGGAGTGGAGGAACATGGGGAGGCCCCCAGGAGATGGCTTTTCTCCGAGCCGCGGCTGGCTCCTTTCGGGCCTGTACGTGGGCCGCGCGTGCGCACTCAGGCTCCCCACAACAGGCCTCCCTCGGGTCACGGCACCCACCCTTGAGGTGTCTCCTGACCCACCCTTGAGGGGTCACGTGACGCACCCCTGGGGGGTCTCGTGACGCACCCCTGATGGGTCACGTGACCCACCCCTGAGGGGTCACGTGACCCACCCTTGAGGGGTTTCGTGACCCACCATTTTGGGGTCACGTGACCCACCCCTGGGGGGTCTCCTGACGCACCCCTGAGGGGTCACGTGACCCACCCTGGGGGGTCTCGTGACGCACCCCTGAGGGGTCACGTGACCCACCCCGGGGGGTCTCGTGACGCACCCCTGAGGGGTCGTGTGACCCACCCCTGGGGGGTCTCGTGACGCACCCCTGAGGGGTCACGTGACCCACCCTTGCGGGGTCTCGTGACCCACCCTTGGGAGGTCTCCTGTCCCACCCTGGAGGGGTCAGGAGACCGGCCCTTGAGAGGTCACAGCAGTTTCACAGGGTCCCTGCGCACCTGTCCATGGAAACAGAAGCCCTCCCTGCCAGTCAGAGGACCGCGCGATTTCCCCTAGGCCACACTGCCCAGCAGCACTCTCAGCCCCGCACAGACTGTGTGCTAAGGACAGACTTGGATACCGGGGCCCTGGGCGGGGGATTTTCCATGGAACTCTCTAAGGGCCCGGTGCCCTGTGTCGCCCGGGAGTGCCCATGCCCTTCCTTGACCCCGCAGGACACTTGCATCCAGCAATAAGCAGCCGTCTGCCTCCACGGGGCTCAAACACCTGGGCCCGGTGTGCGGGCACCTGGCGTACGTGGAGGCAAACCCCCTGACCCCTCTGGCCCGAACCCACCACTGCGAAGATCCCCCTTTTCTTCCATCCGTAAAGGGGCCCTCCCTGGGGAGTGGAGGAACATGGGGAGGCCCCCAGGAGATGGCTTTTCTCCGAGCCGCGGCTGGCTCGTTTCTGGCCTATACATGGGCCGCGCATGCGCACTCAGGCTCCCAAGCACACGCCTTCCTCGGCTCACCTGACCCACCATTTAGAGGTCACAGCAGTTCCACAGGGTCCCTGGGCACCTGTCCATGGACACAGGAGCCCTCCCTGCCACCTAAAGGACCACGCGATTTCCGCTGGCGAACACTCCCCAGAAGCACTCCCAGCCTCGCACAGACACTGTGCGCAGGAGAGACTTGTGGACCAGGGGCCTGGGCGGGGAATTTTCCAGGGAACTCTCTAAAGGCCAGGTGCCCTCTGTCGCCCTGGGAGTGCCCACGCCATCCCTTAACCCTGCAGGACACTATCATCCAGCAATAAGCAGCCCTCTGCCTCCACGGGGCTCAAACACCTGGGCCCGTTGTGCGAGCACCTGGCGTTCGTGCAGGCAAACCCGCAGACCCCTCTGGCCCGAACCCACCACTGCGAAGATCCCACTTTTCTTCCATCCGTAAAGGGGTCCTCCTGGAGGAGTGGAGGAACATGGGGAGGCCCCCAGGAGATGGCTTTTCTCCGAGCCGCGGCTGGCTCCTTTCGGGCCTGTACGTGGGCCGCGCGTGCGCACTCAGGCTCCCCACAACAGGCCTCCCTCGGGTCACGGCACCCACCCTTGAGGTGTCTCCTGACCCACCCTTGAGGGGTCACGTGACGCACCCCTGGGGGGTCTCGTGACGCACCCCTGATGGGTCACGTGACCCACCCCTGAGGGGTCACGTGACCCACCCTTGAGGGGTTTCGTGACCCACCATTTTGGGGTCACGTGACCCACCCCTGGGGGGTCTCCTGACGCACCCCTGAGGGGTCACGTGACCCACCCTGGGGGGTCTCGTGACGCACCCCTGAGGGGTCACGTGAGCCACCCCGGGGGGTCTCGTGACGCACCCCTGAGGGGTCACGTGACCCACCCCTGGGGGGTCTCGTGACGCACCCCTGAGGGGTCACGTGACCCACCCTTGCGGGGTCTCGTGACCCACCCTTGGGAGGTCTCCTGTCCCACCCTGGAGGGGTCAGGAGACCGGCCCTTGAGAGGTCACAGCAGTTTCACAGGGTCCCTGCGCACCTGTCCATGGAAACAGAAGCCCTCCCTGCCAGTCAGAGGACCGCGCGATTTCCCCTAGGCCACACTGCCCAGCAGCACTCTCAGCCCCGCACAGACTGTGTGCTAAGGACAGACTTGGATACCGGGGCCCTGGGCGGGGGATTTTCCATGGAACTCTCTAAGGGCCCGGTGCCCTGTGTCGCCCGGGAGTGCCCATGCCCTTCCTTGACCCCGCAGGACACTTGCATCCAGCAATAAGCAGCCGTCTGCCTCCACGGGGCTCAAACACCTGGGCCCGGTGTGCGGGCACCTGGCGTACGTGGAGGCAAACCCCCTGACCCCTCTGGCCCGAACCCACCACTGCGAAGATCCCCCTTTTCTTCCATCCGTAAAGGGGCCCTCCCTGGGGAGTGGAGGAACATGGGGAGGCCCCCAGGAGATGGCTTTTCTCCGAGCCGCGGCTGGCTCGTTTCGGGCCTATACATGGGCCGCGCATGCGCACTCAGGCTCCCAAGCACACGCCTTCCTCGGCTCACCTGACCCACCATTTAGAGGTCACAGCAGTTCCACAGGGTCCCTGGGCACCTGTCCATGGACACAGGAGCCCTCCCTGCCACCTAAAGGACCACGCGATTTCCGCTGGCGAACACTCCCCAGAAGCACTCCCAGCCTCGCACAGACACTGTGCGCAGGAGAGACTTGTGGACCAGGGGCCTGGGCGGGGAATTTTCCAGGGAACTCTCTAAAGGCCAGGTGCCCTCTGTCGCCCTGGGAGTGCCCACGCCATCCCTTAACCCTGCAGGACACTATCATCCAGCAATAAGCAGCCCTCTGCCTCCACGGGGCTCAAACACCTGGGCCCGTTGTGCGAGCACCTGGCGTTCGTGCAGGCAAACCCGCAGACCCCTCTGGCCCGAACCCACCACTGCGAAGATCCCACTTTTCTTCCATCCGTAAAGGGGTCCTCCTGGAGGAGTGGAGGAACATGGGGAGGCCCCCAGGAGATGGCTTTTCTCCGAGCCGCGGCTGGCTCCTTTCGGGCCTGTACGTGGGCCGCGCGTGCACACTCAGGCTCCCCACAACAGGCCTCCCTCGGGTCACGGCACCCACCCTTGAGGTGTCTCCTGACCCACCCTTGAGGGGTCACGTGACCCACCCCCGATGGGTCAGGTGACCCACACCGGAGGGGTCACGTGACCCACCCCTGGGGGGTCTCCTGACGCACCCCTGAGGGGTCACGTGACCCACCCTGGGGGGTCTCGTGACGCACCCCTGAGGGGTCACGTGACCCACCCCGGGGGGTCTCGTGACGCACCCCTGAGGGGTCGTGTGACCCACCCCTGGGGGGTCTCGTGACGCACCCCTGAGGGGTCACGTGACCCACCCTTGCGGGGTCTCGTGACCCACCCTTGGGAGGTCTCCTGTCCCACCCTGGAGGGGTCAGGAGACCGGCCCTTGAGAGGTCACAGCAGTTTCACAGGGTCCCTGCGCACCTGTCCATGGAAACAGAAGCCCTCCCTGCCAGTCAGAGGACCGCGCGATTTCCCCTAGGCCACACTGCCCAGCAGCACTCTCAGCCCCGCACAGACTGTGTGCTAAGGACAGACTTGGATACCGGGGCCCTGGGCGGGGGATTTTCCATGGAACTCTCTAAGGGCCCGGTGCCCTGTGTCGCCCGGGAGTGCCCATGCCCTTCCTTGACCCCGCAGGACACTTGCATCCAGCAATAAGCAGCCGTCTGCCTCCACGGGGCTCAAACACCTGGGCCCGGTGTGCGGGCACCTGGCGTACGTGGAGGCAAACCCCCTGACCCCTCTGGCCCGAACCCACCACTGCGAAGATCCCCCTTTTCTTCCATCCGTAAAGGGGCCCTCCCTGGGGAGTGGAGGAACATGGGGAGGCCCCCAGGAGATGGCTTTTCTCCGAGCCGCGGCTGGCTCGTTTCGGGCCTATACATGGGCCGCGCATGCGCACTCAGGCTCCCAAGCACACGCCTTCCTCGGCTCACCTGACCCACCATTTAGAGGTCACAGCAGTTCCACAGGGTCCCTGGGCACCTGTCCATGGACACAGGAGCCCTCCCTGCCACCTAAAGGACCACGCGATTTCCGCTGGCGAACACTCCCCAGAAGCACTCCCAGCCTCGCACAGACACTGTGCGCAGGAGAGACTTGTGGACCAGGGGCCTGGGCGGGGAATTTTCCAGGGAACTCTCTAAAGGCCAGGTGCCCTCTGTCGCCCTGGGAGTGCCCACGCCATCCCTTAACCCTGCAGGACACTATCATCCAGCAATAAGCAGCCCTCTGCCTCCACGGGGCTCAAACACCTGGGCCCGTTGTGCGAGCACCTGGCGTTCGTGCAGGCAAACCCGCAGACCCCTCTGGCCCGAACCCACCACTGCGAAGATCCCACTTTTCTTCCATCCGTAAAGGGGTCCTCCTGGAGGAGTGGAGGAACATGGGGAGGCCCCCAGGAGATGGCTTTTCTCCGAGCCGCGGCTGGCTCCTTTCGGGCCTGTACGTGGGCCGCGCGTGCGCACTCAGGCTCCCCACAACAGGCCTCCCTCGGGTCACGGCACCCACCCTTGAGGTGTCTCCTGACCCACCCTTGAGGGGTCACGTGACGCACCCCTGGGGGGTCTCGTGACGCACCCCTGATGGGTCACGTGACCCACCCCTGAGGGGTCACGTGACCCACCCTTGAGGGGTTTCGTGACCCACCATTTTGGGGTCACGTGACCCACCCCTGGGGGGTCTCCTGACGCACCCCTGAGGGGTCACGTGACCCACCCTGGGGGGTCTCGTGACGCACCCCTGAGGGGTCACGTGACCCACCCCGGGGGGTCTCGTGACGCACCCCTGAGGGGTCGTGTGACCCACCCCTGGGGGGTCTCGTGACGCACCCCTGAGGGGTCACGTGACCCACCCTTGCGGGGTCTCGTGACCCACCCTTGGGAGGTCTCCTGTCCCACCCTGGAGGGGTCAGGAGACCGGCCCTTGAGAGGTCACAGCAGTTTCACAGGGTCCCTGCGCACCTGTCCATGGAAACAGAAGCCCTCCCTGCCAGTCAGAGGACCGCGCGATTTCCCCTAGGCCACACTGCCCAGCAGCACTCTCAGCCCCGCACAGACTGTGTGCTAAGGACAGACTTGGATACCGGGGCCCTGGGCGGGGGATTTTCCATGGAACTCTCTAAGGGCCCGGTGCCCTGTGTCGCCCGGGAGTGCCCATGCCCTTCCTTGACCCCGCAGGACACTTGCATCCAGCAATAAGCAGCCGTCTGCCTCCACGGGGCTCAAACACCTGGGCCCGGTGTGCGGGCACCTGGCGTACGTGGAGGCAAACCCCCTGACCCCTCTGGCCCGAACCCACCACTGCGAAGATCCCCCTTTTCTTCCATCCGTAAAGGGGCCCTCCCTGGGGAGTGGAGGAACATGGGGAGGCCCCCAGGAGATGGCTTTTCTCCGAGCCGCGGCTGGCTCGTTTCTGGCCTATACATGGGCCGCGCATGCGCACTCAGGCTCCCAAGCACACGCCTTCCTCGGCTCACCTGACCCACCATTTAGAGGTCACAGCAGTTCCACAGGGTCCCTGGGCACCTGTCCATGGACACAGGAGCCCTCCCTGCCACCTAAAGGACCACGCGATTTCCGCTGGCGAACACTCCCCAGAAGCACTCCCAGCCTCGCACAGACACTGTGCGCAGGAGAGACTTGTGGACCAGGGGCCTGGGCGGGGAATTTTCCAGGGAACTCTCTAAAGGCCAGGTGCCCTCTGTCGCCCTGGGAGTGCCCACGCCATCCCTTAACCCTGCAGGACACTATCATCCAGCAATAAGCAGCCCTCTGCCTCCACGGGGCTCAAACACCTGGGCCCGTTGTGCGAGCACCTGGCGTTCGTGCAGGCAAACCCGCAGACCCCTCTGGCCCGAACCCACCACTGCGAAGATCCCACTTTTCTTCCATCCGTAAAGGGGTCCTCCTGGAGGAGTGGAGGAACATGGGGAGGCCCCCAGGAGATGGCTTTTCTCCGAGCCGCGGCTGGCTCCTTTCGGGCCTGTACGAGGGCCGCGCGTGCGCACTCAGGCTCCCCACAACAGGCCTCCCTCGGGTCACGGCACCCACCCTTGAGGTGTCTCCTGACCCACCCTTGAGGGGTCACGTGACGCACCCCTGGGGGGTCTCGTGACGCACCCCTGATGGGTCACGTGACCCACCCCTGAGGGGTCACGTGACCCACCCTTGAGGGGTTTCGTGACCCACCATTTTGGGGTCACGTGACCCACCCCTGGGGGGTCTCCTGACGCACCCCTGAGGGGTCACGTGACCCACCCTGGGGGGTCTCGTGACGCACCCCTGAGGGGTCACGTGACCCACCCCGGGGGGTCTCGTGACGCACCCCTGAGGGGTCGTGTGACCCACCCCTGGGGGGTCTCGTGACCCACCCTTGGGAGGTCTCCTGTCCCACCCTGGAGGGGTCAGGAGACCGGCCCTTGAGAGGTCACAGCAGTTTCACAGGGTCCCTGCGCACCTGTCCATGGAAACAGAAGCCCTCCCTGCCAGTCAGAGGACCGCGCGATTTCCCCTAGGCCACACTGCCCAGCAGCACTCTCAGCCCCGCACAGACTGTGTGCTAAGGACAGACTTGGATACCGGGGCCCTGGGCGGGGGATTTTCCATGGAACTCTCTAAGGGCCCGGTGCCCTGTGTCGCCCGGGAGTGCCCATGCCCTTCCTTGACCCCGCAGGACACTTGCATCCAGCAATAAGCAGCCGTCTGCCTCCACGGGGCTCAAACACCTGGGCCCGGTGTGCGGGCACCTGGCGTACGTGGAGGCAAACCCCCTGACCCCTCTGGCCCGAACCCACCACTGCGAAGATCCCCCTTTTCTTCCATCCGTAAAGGGGCCCTCCCTGGGGAGTGGAGGAACATGGGGAGGCCCCCAGGAGATGGCTTTTCTCCGAGCCGCGGCTGGCTCGTTTCGGGCCTATACATGGGCCGCGCATGCGCACTCAGGCTCCCAAGCACACGCCTTCCTCGGCTCACCTGACCCACCATTTAGAGGTCACAGCAGTTCCACAGGGTCCCTGGGCACCTGTCCATGGACACAGGAGCCCTCCCTGCCACCTAAAGGACCACGCGATTTCCGCTGGCGAACACTCCCCAGAAGCACTCCCAGCCTCGCACAGACACTGTGCGCAGGAGAGACTTGTGGACCAGGGGCCTGGGCGGGGAATTTTCCAGGGAACTCTCTAAAGGCCAGGTGCCCTCTGTCGCCCTGGGAGTGCCCACGCCATCCCTTAACCCTGCAGGACACTATCATCCAGCAATAAGCAGCCCTCTGCCTCCACGGGGCTCAAACACCTGGGTCCGTTGTGCGAGCACCTGGCGTTCGTGCAGGCAAACCCGCAGACCCCTCTGGCCCGAACCCACCACTGCGAAGATCCCACTTTTCTTCCATCCGTAAAGGGGTCCTCCTGGAGGAGTGGAGGAACATGGGGAGGCCCCCAGGAGATGGCTTTTCTCCGAGCCGCGGCTGGCTCCTTTCGGGCCTGTACGTGGGCCGCGCGTGCGCACTCAGGCTCCCCACAACAGGCCTCCCTCGGGTCACGGCACCCACCCTTGAGGTGTCTCCTGACCCACCCTTGAGGGGTCACGTGACGCACCCCTGGGGGGTCTCGTGACGCACCCCTGATGGGTCACGTGACCCACCCCTGAGGGGTCACGTGACCCACCCTTGAGGGGTTTCGTGACCCACCATTTTGGGGTCACGTGACCCACCCCTGGGGGGTCTCCTGACGCACCCCTGAGGGGTCACGTGACCCACCCTGGGGGGTCTCGTGACGCACCCCTGAGGGGTCACGTGACCCACCCCGGGGGGTCTCGTGACGCACCCCTGAGGGGTCGTGTGACCCACCCCTGGGGGGTCTCGTGACGCACCCCTGAGGGGTCACGTGACCCACCCTTGCGGGGTCTCGTGACCCACCCTTGGGAGGTCTCCTGTCCCACCCTGGAGGGGTCAGGAGACCGGCCCTTGAGAGGTCACAGCAGTTTCACAGGGTCCCTGCGCACCTGTCCATGGAAACAGAAGCCCTCCCTGCCAGTCAGAGGACCGCGCGATTTCCCCTAGGCCACACTGCCCAGCAGCACTCTCAGCCCCGCACAGACTGTGTGCTAAGGACAGACTTGGATACCGGGGCCCTGGGCGGGGGATTTTCCATGGAACTCTCTAAGGGCCCGGTGCCCTGTGTCGCCCGGGAGTGCCCATGCCCTTCCTTGACCCCGCAGGACACTTGCATCCAGCAATAAGCAGCCGTCTGCCTCCACGGGGCTCAAACACCTGGGCCCGGTGTGCGGGCACCTGGCGTACGTGGAGGCAAACCCCCTGACCCCTCTGGCCCGAACCCACCACTGCGAAGATCCCCCTTTTCTTCCATCCGTAAAGGGGCCCTCCCTGGGGAGTGGAGGAACATGGGGAGGCCCCCAGGAGATGGCTTTTCTCCGAGCCGCGGCTGGCTCGTTTCGGGCCTATACATGGGCCGCGCATGCGCACTCAGGCTCCCAAGCACACGCCTTCCTCGGCTCACCTGACCCACCATTTAGAGGTCACAGCAGTTCCACAGGGTCCCTGGGCACCTGTCCATGGACACAGGAGCCCTCCCTGCCACCTAAAGGACCACGCGATTTCCGCTGGCGAACACTCCCCAGAAGCACTCCCAGCCTCGCACAGACACTGTGCGCAGGAGAGACTTGTGGACCAGGGGCCTGGGCGGGGAATTTTCCAGGGAACTCTCTAAAGGCCAGGTGCCCTCTGTCGCCCTGGGAGTGCCCACGCCATCCCTTAACCCTGCAGGACACTATCATCCAGCAATAAGCAGCCCTCTGCCTCCACGGGGCTCAAACACCTGGGTCCGTTGTGCGAGCACCTGGCGTTCGTGCAGGCAAACCCGCAGACCCCTCTGGCCCGAACCCACCACTGCGAAGATCCCACTTTTCTTCCATCCGTAAAGGGGTCCTCCTGGAGGAGTGGAGGAACATGGGGAGGCCCCCAGGAGATGGCTTTTCTCCGAGCCGCGGCTGGCTCCTTTCGGGCCTGTACGTGGGCCGCGCGTGCGCACTCAGGCTCCCCACAACAGGCCTCCCTCGGGTCACGGCACCCACCCTTGAGGTGTCTCCTGACCCACCCTTGAGGGGTCACGTGACGCACCCCTGGGGGGTCTCGTGACGCACCCCTGATGGGTCACGTGACCCACCCCTGAGGGGTCACGTGACCCACCCTTGAGGGGTTTCGTGACCCACCATTTTGGGGTCACGTGACCCACCCCTGGGGGGTCTCCTGACGCACCCCTGAGGGGTCACGTGACCCACCCTGGGGGGTCTCGTGACGCACCCCTGAGGGGTCACGTGAGCCACCCCGGGGGGTCTCGTGACGCACCCCTGAGGGGTCACGTGACCCACCCCTGGGGGGTCTCGTGACGCACCCCTGAGGGGTCACGTGACCCACCCTTGCGGGGTCTCGTGACCCACCCTTGGGAGGTCTCCTGTCCCACCCTGGAGGGGTCAGGAGACCGGCCCTTGAGAGGTCACAGCAGTTTCACAGGGTCCCTGCGCACCTGTCCATGGAAACAGAAGCCCTCCCTGCCAGTCAGAGGACCGCGCGATTTCCCCTAGGCCACACTGCCCAGCAGCACTCTCAGCCCCGCACAGACTGTGTGCTAAGGACAGACTTGGATACCGGGGCCCTGGGCGGGGGATTTTCCATGGAACTCTCTAAGGGCCCGGTGCCCTGTGTCGCCCGGGAGTGCCCATGCCCTTCCTTGACCCCGCAGGACACTTGCATCCAGCAATAAGCAGCCGTCTGCCTCCACGGGGCTCAAACACCTGGGCCCGGTGTGCGGGCACCTGGCGTACGTGGAGGCAAACCCCCTGACCCCTCTGGCCCGAACCCACCACTGCGAAGATCCCCCTTTTCTTCCATCCGTAAAGGGGCCCTCCCTGGGGAGTGGAGGAACATGGGGAGGCCCCCAGGAGATGGCTTTTCTCCGAGCCGCGGCTGGCTCGTTTCGGGCCTATACATGGGCCGCGCATGCGCACTCAGGCTCCCAAGCACACGCCTTCCTCGGCTCACCTGACCCACCATTTAGAGGTCACAGCAGTTCCACAGGGTCCCTGGGCACCTGTCCATGGACACAGGAGCCCTCCCTGCCACCTAAAGGACCACGCGATTTCCGCTGGCGAACACTCCCCAGAAGCACTCCCAGCCTCGCACAGACACTGTGCGCAGGAGAGACTTGTGGACCAGGGGCCTGGGCGGGGAATTTTCCAGGGAACTCTCTAAAGGCCAGGTGCCCTCTGTCGCCCTGGGAGTGCCCACGCCATCCCTTAACCCTGCAGGACACTATCATCCAGCAATAAGCAGCCCTCTGCCTCCACGGGGCTCAAACACCTGGGCCCGTTGTGCGAGCACCTGGCGTTCGTGCAGGCAAACCCGCAGACCCCTCTGGCCCGAACCCACCACTGCGAAGATCCCACTTTTCTTCCATCCGTAAAGGGGTCCTCCTGGAGGAGTGGAGGAACATGGGGAGGCCCCCAGGAGATGGCTTTTCTCCGAGCCGCGGCTGGCTCCTTTCGGGCCTGTACGTGGGCCGCGCGTGCACACTCAGGCTCCCCACAACAGGCCTCCCTCGGGTCACGGCACCCACCCTTGAGGTGTCTCCTGACCCACCCTTGAGGGGTCACGTGACCCACCCCCGATGGGTCAGGTGACCCACACCGGAGGGGTCACGTGACCCACCCCTGGGGGGTCTCCTGACGCACCCCTGAGGGGTCACGTGACCCACCCTGGGGGGTCTCGTGACGCACCCCTGAGGGGTCACGTGACCCACCCCGGGGGGTCTCGTGACGCACCCCTGAGGGGTCGTGTGACCCACCCCTGGGGGGTCTCGTGACGCACCCCTGAGGGGTCACGTGACCCACCCTTGCGGGGTCTCGTGACCCACCCTTGGGAGGTCTCCTGTCCCACCCTGGAGGGGTCAGGAGACCGGCCCTTGAGAGGTCACAGCAGTTTCACAGGGTCCCTGCGCACCTGTCCATGGAAACAGAAGCCCTCCCTGCCAGTCAGAGGACCGCGCGATTTCCCCTAGGCCACACTGCCCAGCAGCACTCTCAGCCCCGCACAGACTGTGTGCTAAGGACAGACTTGGATACCGGGGCCCTGGGCGGGGGATTTTCCATGGAACTCTCTAAGGGCCCGGTGCCCTGTGTCGCCCGGGAGTGCCCATGCCCTTCCTTGACCCCGCAGGACACTTGCATCCAGCAATAAGCAGCCGTCTGCCTCCACGGGGCTCAAACACCTGGGCCCGGTGTGCGGGCACCTGGCGTACGTGGAGGCAAACCCCCTGACCCCTCTGGCCCGAACCCACCACTGCGAAGATCCCCCTTTTCTTCCATCCGTAAAGGGGCCCTCCCTGGGGAGTGGAGGAACATGGGGAGGCCCCCAGGAGATGGCTTTTCTCCGAGCCGCGGCTGGCTCGTTTCGGGCCTATACATGGGCCGCGCATGCGCACTCAGGCTCCCAAGCACACGCCTTCCTCGGCTCACCTGACCCACCATTTAGAGGTCACAGCAGTTCCACAGGGTCCCTGGGCACCTGTCCATGGACACAGGAGCCCTCCCTGCCACCTAAAGGACCACGCGATTTCCGCTGGCGAACACTCCCCAGAAGCACTCCCAGCCTCGCACAGACACTGTGCGCAGGAGAGACTTGTGGACCAGGGGCCTGGGCGGGGAATTTTCCAGGGAACTCTCTAAAGGCCAGGTGCCCTCTGTCGCCCTGGGAGTGCCCACGCCATCCCTTAACCCTGCAGGACACTATCATCCAGCAATAAGCAGCCCTCTGCCTCCACGGGGCTCAAACACCTGGGCCCGTTGTGCGAGCACCTGGCGTTCGTGCAGGCAAACCCGCAGACCCCTCTGGCCCGAACCCACCACTGCGAAGATCCCACTTTTCTTCCATCCGTAAAGGGGTCCTCCTGGAGGAGTGGAGGAACATGGGGAGGCCCCCAGGAGATGGCTTTTCTCCGAGCCGCGGCTGGCTCCTTTCGGGCCTGTACGTGGGCCGCGCGTGCGCACTCAGGCTCCCCACAACAGGCCTCCCTCGGGTCACGGCACCCACCCTTGAGGTGTCTCCTGACCCACCCTTGAGGGGTCACGTGACGCACCCCTGGGGGGTCTCGTGACGCACCCCTGATGGGTCACGTGACCCACCCTGGGGGGTCTCGTGACGCACCCCTGAGGGGTCACGTGACCCACCCCGGGGGGTCTCGTGACGCACCCCTGAGGGGTCGTGTGACCCACCCCTGGGGGGTCTCGTGACGCACCCCTGAGGGGTCACGTGACCCACCCTTGAGGGGTTTCGTGACCCACCATTTTGGGGTCACGTGACCCACCCCTGGGGGGTCTCCTGACGCACCCCTGAGGGGTCACGTGACCCACCCTGGGGGGTCTCGTGACGCACCCCTGAGGGGTCACGTGACCCACCCCGGGGGGTCTCGTGACGCACCCCTGAGGGGTCGTGTGACCCACCCCTGGGGGGTCTCGTGACGCACCCCTGAGGGGTCACGTGACCCACCCTTGCGGGGTCTCGTGACCCACCCTTGGGAGGTCTCCTGTCCCACCCTGGAGGGGTCAGGAGACCGGCCCTTGAGAGGTCACAGCAGTTTCACAGGGTCCCTGCGCACCTGTCCATGGAAACAGAAGCCCTCCCTGCCAGTCAGAGGACCGCGCGATTTCCCCTAGGCCACACTGCCCAGCAGCACTCTCAGCCCCGCACAGACTGTGTGCTAAGGACAGACTTGGATACCGGGGCCCTGGGCGGGGGATTTTCCATGGAACTCTCTAAGGGCCCGGTGCCCTGTGTCGCCCGGGAGTGCCCATGCCCTTCCTTGACCCCGCAGGACACTTGCATCCAGCAATAAGCAGCCGTCTGCCTCCACGGGGCTCAAACACCTGGGCCCGGTGTGCGGGCACCTGGCGTACGTGGAGGCAAACCCCCTGACCCCTCTGGCCCGAACCCACCACTGCGAAGATCCCCCTTTTCTTCCATCCGTAAAGGGGCCCTCCCTGGGGAGTGGAGGAACATGGGGAGGCCCCCAGGAGATGGCTTTTCTCCGAGCCGCGGCTGGCTCGTTTCGGGCCTATACATGGGCCGCGCATGCGCACTCAGGCTCCCAAGCACACGCCTTCCTCGGCTCACCTGACCCACCATTTAGAGGTCACAGCAGTTCCACAGGGTCCCTGGGCACCTGTCCATGGACACAGGAGCCCTCCCTGCCACCTAAAGGACCACGCGATTTCCGCTGGCGAACACTCCCCAGAAGCACTCCCAGCCTCGCACAGACACTGTGCGCAGGAGAGACTTGTGGACCAGGGGCCTGGGCGGGGAATTTTCCAGGGAACTCTCTAAAGGCCAGGTGCCCTCTGTCGCCCTGGGAGTGCCCACGCCATCCCTTAACCCTGCAGGACACTATCATCCAGCAATAAGCAGCCCTCTGCCTCCACGGGGCTCAAACACCTGGGCCCGTTGTGCGAGCACCTGGCGTTCGTGCAGGCAAACCCGCAGACCCCTCTGGCCCGAACCCACCACTGCGAAGATCCCACTTTTCTTCCATCCGTAAAGGGGTCCTCCTGGAGGAGTGGAGGAACATGGGGAGGCCCCCAGGAGATGGCTTTTCTCCGAGCCGCGGCTGGCTCCTTTCGGGCCTGTACGTGGGCCGCGCGTGCGCACTCAGGCTCCCCACAACAGGCCTCCCTCGGGTCACGGCACCCACCCTTGAGGTGTCTCCTGACCCACCCTTGAGGGGTCACGTGACGCACCCCTGGGGGGTCTCGTGACGCACCCCTGATGGGTCACGTGACCCACCCCTGAGGGGTCACGTGACCCACCCTTGAGGGGTTTCGTGACCCACCATTTTGGGGTCACGTGACCCACCCCTGGGGGGTCTCCTGACGCACCCCTGAGGGGTCACGTGACCCACCCTGGGGGGTCTCGTGACGCACCCCTGAGGGGTCACGTGACCCACCCCGGGGGGTCTCGTGACGCACCCCTGAGGGGTCGTGTGACCCACCCCTGGGGGGTCTCGTGACGCACCCCTGAGGGGTCACGTGACCCACCCTTGCGGGGTCTCGTGACCCACCCTTGGGAGGTCTCCTGTCCCACCCTGGAGGGGTCAGGAGACCGGCCCTTGAGAGGTCACAGCAGTTTCACAGGGTCCCTGCGCACCTGTCCATGGAAACAGAAGCCCTCCCTGCCAGTCAGAGGACCGCGCGATTTCCCCTAGGCCACACTGCCCAGCAGCACTCTCAGCCCCGCACAGACTGTGTGCTAAGGACAGACTTGGATACCGGGGCCCTGGGCGGGGGATTTTCCATGGAACTCTCTAAGGGCCCGGTGCCCTGTGTCGCCCGGGAGTGCCCATGCCCTTCCTTGACCCCGCAGGACACTTGCATCCAGCAATAAGCAGCCGTCTGCCTCCACGGGGCTCAAACACCTGGGCCCGGTGTGCGGGCACCTGGCGTACGTGGAGGCAAACCCCCTGACCCCTCTGGCCCGAACCCACCACTGCGAAGATCCCCCTTTTCTTCCATCCGTAAAGGGGCCCTCCCTGGGGAGTGGAGGAACATGGGGAGGCCCCCAGGAGATGGCTTTTCTCCGAGCCGCGGCTGGCTCGTTTCGGGCCTATACATGGGCCGCGCATGCGCACTCAGGCTCCCAAGCACACGCCTTCCTCGGCTCACCTGACCCACCATTTAGAGGTCACAGCAGTTCCACAGGGTCCCTGGGCACCTGTCCATGGACACAGGAGCCCTCCCTGCCACCTAAAGGACCACGCGATTTCCGCTGGCGAACACTCCCCAGAAGCACTCCCAGCCTCGCACAGACACTGTGCGCAGGAGAGACTTGTGGACCAGGGGCCTGGGCGGGGAATTTTCCAGGGAACTCTCTAAAGGCCAGGTGCCCTCTGTCGCCCTGGGAGTGCCCACGCCATCCCTTAACCCTGCAGGACACTATCATCCAGCAATAAGCAGCCCTCTGCCTCCACGGGGCTCAAACACCTGGGTCCGTTGTGCGAGCACCTGGCGTTCGTGCAGGCAAACCCGCAGACCCCTCTGGCCCGAACCCACCACTGCGAAGATCCCACTTTTCTTCCATCCGTAAAGGGGTCCTCCTGGAGGAGTGGAGGAACATGGGGAGGCCCCCAGGAGATGGCTTTTCTCCGAGCCGCGGCTGGCTCCTTTCGGGCCTGTACGTGGGCCGCGCGTGCGCACTCAGGCTCCCCACAACAGGCCTCCCTCGGGTCACGGCACCCACCCTTGAGGTGTCTCCTGACCCACCCTTGAGGGGTCACGTGACGCACCCCTGGGGGGTCTCGTGACGCACCCCTGATGGGTCACGTGACCCACCCCTGAGGGGTCACGTGACCCACCCTTGAGGGGTTTCGTGACCCACCATTTTGGGGTCACGTGACCCACCCCTGGGGGGTCTCCTGACGCACCCCTGAGGGGTCACGTGACCCACCCTGGGGGGTCTCGTGACGCACCCCTGAGGGGTCACGTGAGCCACCCCGGGGGGTCTCGTGACGCACCCCTGAGGGGTCACGTGACCCACCCCTGGGGGGTCTCGTGACGCACCCCTGAGGGGTCACGTGACCCACCCTTGCGGGGTCTCGTGACCCACCCTTGGGAGGTCTCCTGTCCCACCCTGGAGGGGTCAGGAGACCGGCCCTTGAGAGGTCACAGCAGTTTCACAGGGTCCCTGCGCACCTGTCCATGGAAACAGAAGCCCTCCCTGCCAGTCAGAGGACCGCGCGATTTCCCCTAGGCCACACTGCCCAGCAGCACTCTCAGCCCCGCACAGACTGTGTGCTAAGGACAGACTTGGATACCGGGGCCCTGGGCGGGGGATTTTCCATGGAACTCTCTAAGGGCCCGGTGCCCTGTGTCGCCCGGGAGTGCCCATGCCCTTCCTTGACCCCGCAGGACACTTGCATCCAGCAATAAGCAGCCGTCTGCCTCCACGGGGCTCAAACACCTGGGCCCGGTGTGCGGGCACCTGGCGTACGTGGAGGCAAACCCCCTGACCCCTCTGGCCCGAACCCACCACTGCGAAGATCCCCCTTTTCTTCCATCCGTAAAGGGGCCCTCCCTGGGGAGTGGAGGAACATGGGGAGGCCCCCAGGAGATGGCTTTTCTCCGAGCCGCGGCTGGCTCGTTTCGGGCCTATACATGGGCCGCGCATGCGCACTCAGGCTCCCAAGCACACGCCTTCCTCGGCTCACCTGACCCACCATTTAGAGGTCACAGCAGTTCCACAGGGTCCCTGGGCACCTGTCCATGGACACAGGAGCCCTCCCTGCCACCTAAAGGACCACGCGATTTCCGCTGGCGAACACTCCCCAGAAGCACTCCCAGCCTCGCACAGACACTGTGCGCAGGAGAGACTTGTGGACCAGGGGCCTGGGCGGGGAATTTTCCAGGGAACTCTCTAAAGGCCAGGTGCCCTCTGTCGCCCTGGGAGTGCCCACGCCATCCCTTAACCCTGCAGGACACTATCATCCAGCAATAAGCAGCCCTCTGCCTCCACGGGGCTCAAACACCTGGGCCCGTTGTGCGAGCACCTGGCGTTCGTGCAGGCAAACCCGCAGACCCCTCTGGCCCGAACCCACCACTGCGAAGATCCCACTTTTCTTCCATCCGTAAAGGGGTCCTCCTGGAGGAGTGGAGGAACATGGGGAGGCCCCCAGGAGATGGCTTTTCTCCGAGCCGCGGCTGGCTCCTTTCGGGCCTGTACGTGGGCCGCGCGTGCACACTCAGGCTCCCCACAACAGGCCTCCCTCGGGTCACGGCACCCACCCTTGAGGTGTCTCCTGACCCACCCTTGAGGGGTCACGTGACCCACCCCCGATGGGTCAGGTGACCCACACCGGAGGGGTCACGTGACCCACCCCTGGGGGGTCTCCTGACGCACCCCTGAGGGGTCACGTGACCCACCCTGGGGGGTCTCGTGACGCACCCCTGAGGGGTCACGTGACCCACCCCGGGGGGTCTCGTGACGCACCCCTGAGGGGTCGTGTGACCCACCCCTGGGGGGTCTCGTGACGCACCCCTGAGGGGTCACGTGACCCACCCTTGCGGGGTCTCGTGACCCACCCTTGGGAGGTCTCCTGTCCCACCCTGGAGGGGTCAGGAGACCGGCCCTTGAGAGGTCACAGCAGTTTCACAGGGTCCCTGCGCACCTGTCCATGGAAACAGAAGCCCTCCCTGCCAGTCAGAGGACCGCGCGATTTCCCCTAGGCCACACTGCCCAGCAGCACTCTCAGCCCCGCACAGACTGTGTGCTAAGGACAGACTTGGATACCGGGGCCCTGGGCGGGGGATTTTCCATGGAACTCTCTAAGGGCCCGGTGCCCTGTGTCGCCCGGGAGTGCCCATGCCCTTCCTTGACCCCGCAGGACACTTGCATCCAGCAATAAGCAGCCGTCTGCCTCCACGGGGCTCAAACACCTGGGCCCGGTGTGCGGGCACCTGGCGTACGTGGAGGCAAACCCCCTGACCCCTCTGGCCCGAACCCACCACTGCGAAGATCCCCCTTTTCTTCCATCCGTAAAGGGGCCCTCCCTGGGGAGTGGAGGAACATGGGGAGGCCCCCAGGAGATGGCTTTTCTCCGAGCCGCGGCTGGCTCGTTTCGGGCCTATACATGGGCCGCGCATGCGCACTCAGGCTCCCAAGCACACGCCTTCCTCGGCTCACCTGACCCACCATTTAGAGGTCACAGCAGTTCCACAGGGTCCCTGGGCACCTGTCCATGGACACAGGAGCCCTCCCTGCCACCTAAAGGACCACGCGATTTCCGCTGGCGAACACTCCCCAGAAGCACTCCCAGCCTCGCACAGACACTGTGCGCAGGAGAGACTTGTGGACCAGGGGCCTGGGCGGGGAATTTTCCAGGGAACTCTCTAAAGGCCAGGTGCCCTCTGTCGCCCTGGGAGTGCCCACGCCATCCCTTAACCCTGCAGGACACTATCATCCAGCAATAAGCAGCCCTCTGCCTCCACGGGGCTCAAACACCTGGGCCCGTTGTGCGAGCACCTGGCGTTCGTGCAGGCAAACCCGCAGACCCCTCTGGCCCGAACCCACCACTGCGAAGATCCCACTTTTCTTCCATCCGTAAAGGGGTCCTCCTGGAGGAGTGGAGGAACATGGGGAGGCCCCCAGGAGATGGCTTTTCTCCGAGCCGCGGCTGGCTCCTTTCGGGCCTGTACGTGGGCCGCGAGTGCGCACTCAGGCTCCCCACAACAGGCCTCCCTCGGGTCACGGCACCCACCCTTGAGGTGTCTCCTGACCCACCCTTGAGGGGTCACGTGACGCACCCCTGGGGGGTCTCGTGACGCACCCCTGATGGGTCACGTGACCCACCCTGGGGGGTCTCGTGACGCACCCCTGAGGGGTCACGTGACCCACCCCGGGGGGTCTCGTGACGCACCCCTGAGGGGTCGTGTGACCCACCCCTGGGGGGTCTCGTGACGCACCCCTGAGGGGTCACGTGACCCACCCTTGAGGGGTTTCGTGACCCACCATTTTGGGGTCACGTGACCCACCCCTGGGGGGTCTCCTGACGCACCCCTGAGGGGTCACGTGACCCACCCTGGGGGGTCTCGTGACGCACCCCTGAGGGGTCACGTGACCCACCCCGGGGGGTCTCGTGACGCACCCCTGAGGGGTCGTGTGACCCACCCCTGGGGGGTCTCGTGACGCACCCCTGAGGGGTCACGTGACCCACCCTTGCGGGGTCTCGTGACCCACCCTTGGGAGGTCTCCTGTCCCACCCTGGAGGGGTCAGGAGACCGGCCCTTGAGAGGTCACAGCAGTTTCACAGGGTCCCTGCGCACCTGTCCATGGAAACAGAAGCCCTCCCTGCCAGTCAGAGGACCGCGCGATTTCCCCTAGGCCACACTGCCCAGCAGCACTCTCAGCCCCGCACAGACTGTGTGCTAAGGACAGACTTGGATACCGGGGCCCTGGGCGGGGGATTTTCCATGGAACTCTCTAAGGGCCCGGTGCCCTGTGTCGCCCGGGAGTGCCCATGCCCTTCCTTGACCCCGCAGGACACTTGCATCCAGCAATAAGCAGCCGTCTGCCTCCACGGGGCTCAAACACCTGGGCCCGGTGTGCGGGCACCTGGCGTACGTGGAGGCAAACCCCCTGACCCCTCTGGCCCGAACCCACCACTGCGAAGATCCCCCTTTTCTTCCATCCGTAAAGGGGCCCTCCCTGGGGAGTGGAGGAACATGGGGAGGCCCCCAGGAGATGGCTTTTCTCCGAGCCGCGGCTGGCTCGTTTCTGGCCTATACATGGGCCGCGCATGCGCACTCAGGCTCCCAAGCACACGCCTTCCTCGGCTCACCTGACCCACCATTTAGAGGTCACAGCAGTTCCACAGGGTCCCTGGGCACCTGTCCATGGACACAGGAGCCCTCCCTGCCACCTAAAGGACCACGCGATTTCCGCTGGCGAACACTCCCCAGAAGCACTCCCAGCCTCGCACAGACACTGTGCGCAGGAGAGACTTGTGGACCAGGGGCCTGGGCGGGGAATTTTCCAGGGAACTCTCTAAAGGCCAGGTGCCCTCTGTCGCCCTGGGAGTGCCCACGCCATCCCTTAACCCTGCAGGACACTATCATCCAGCAATAAGCAGCCCTCTGCCTCCACGGGGCTCAAACACCTGGGTCCGTTGTGCGAGCACCTGGCGTTCGTGCAGGCAAACCCGCAGACCCCTCTGGCCCGAACCCACCACTGCGAAGATCCCACTTTTCTTCCATCCGTAAAGGGGTCCTCCTGGAGGAGTGGAGGAACATGGGGAGGCCCCCAGGAGATGGCTTTTCTCCGAGCCGCGGCTGGCTCCTTTCGGGCCTGTACGAGGGCCGCGCGTGCGCACTCAGGCTCCCCACAACAGGCCTCCCTCGGGTCACGGCACCCACCCTTGAGGTGTCTCCTGACCCACCCTTGAGGGGTCACGTGACGCACCCCTGGGGGGTCTCGTGACGCACCCCTGATGGGTCACGTGACCCACCCCTGAGGGGTCACGTGACCCACCCTTGAGGGGTTTCGTGACCCACCATTTTGGGGTCACGTGACCCACCCCTGGGGGGTCTCCTGACGCACCCCTGAGGGGTCACGTGACCCACCCTGGGGGGTCTCGTGACGCACCCCTGAGGGGTCACGTGAGCCACCCCGGGGGGTCTCGTGACGCACCCCTGAGGGGTCACGTGACCCACCCCTGGGGGGTCTCGTGACGCACCCCTGAGGGGTCACGTGACCCACCCTTGCGGGGTCTCGTGACCCACCCTTGGGAGGTCTCCTGTCCCACCCTGGAGGGGTCAGGAGACCGGCCCTTGAGAGGTCACAGCAGTTTCACAGGGTCCCTGCGCACCTGTCCATGGAAACAGAAGCCCTCCCTGCCAGTCAGAGGACCGCGCGATTTCCCCTAGGCCACACTGCCCAGCAGCACTCTCAGCCCCGCACAGACTGTGTGCTAAGGACAGACTTGGATACCGGGGCCCTGGGCGGGGGATTTTCCATGGAACTCTCTAAGGGCCCGGTGCCCTGTGTCGCCCGGGAGTGCCCATGCCCTTCCTTGACCCCGCAGGACACTTGCATCCAGCAATAAGCAGCCGTCTGCCTCCACGGGGCTCAAACACCTGGGCCCGGTGTGCGGGCACCTGGCGTACGTGGAGGCAAACCCCCTGACCCCTCTGGCCCGAACCCACCACTGCGAAGATCCCCCTTTTCTTCCATCCGTAAAGGGGCCCTCCCTGGGGAGTGGAGGAACATGGGGAGGCCCCCAGGAGATGGCTTTTCTCCGAGCCGCGGCTGGCTCGTTTCGGGCCTATACATGGGCCGCGCATGCGCACTCAGGCTCCCAAGCACACGCCTTCCTCGGCTCACCTGACCCACCATTTAGAGGTCACAGCAGTTCCACAGGGTCCCTGGGCACCTGTCCATGGACACAGGAGCCCTCCCTGCCACCTAAAGGACCACGCGATTTCCGCTGGCGAACACTCCCCAGAAGCACTCCCAGCCTCGCACAGACACTGTGCGCAGGAGAGACTTGTGGACCAGGGGCCTGGGCGGGGAATTTTCCAGGGAACTCTCTAAAGGCCAGGTGCCCTCTGTCGCCCTGGGAGTGCCCACGCCATCCCTTAACCCTGCAGGACACTATCATCCAGCAATAAGCAGCCCTCTGCCTCCACGGGGCTCAAACACCTGGGTCCGTTGTGCGAGCACCTGGCGTTCGTGCAGGCAAACCCGCAGACCCCTCTGGCCCGAACCCACCACTGCGAAGATCCCACTTTTCTTCCATCCGTAAAGGGGTCCTCCTGGAGGAGTGGAGGAACATGGGGAGGCCCCCAGGAGATGGCTTTTCTCCGAGCCGCGGCTGGCTCCTTTCGGGCCTGTACGTGGGCCGCGCGTGCGCACTCAGGCTCCCCACAACAGGCCTCCCTCGGGTCACGGCACCCACCCTTGAGGTGTCTCCTGACCCACCCTTGAGGGGTCACGTGACGCACCCCTGGGGGGTCTCGTGACGCACCCCTGATGGGTCACGTGACCCACCCCTGAGGGGTCACGTGACCCACCCTTGAGGGGTTTCGTGACCCACCATTTTGGGGTCACGTGACCCACCCCTGGGGGGTCTCCTGACGCACCCCTGAGGGGTCACGTGACCCACCCTGGGGGGTCTCGTGACGCACCCCTGAGGGGTCACGTGACCCACCCCGGGGGGTCTCGTGACGCACCCCTGAGGGGTCGTGTGACCCACCCCTGGGGGGTCTCGTGACGCACCCCTGAGGGGTCACGTGACCCACCCTTGCGGGGTCTCGTGACCCACCCTTGGGAGGTCTCCTGTCCCACCCTGGAGGGGTCAGGAGACCGGCCCTTGAGAGGTCACAGCAGTTTCACAGGGTCCCTGCGCACCTGTCCATGGAAACAGAAGCCCTCCCTGCCAGTCAGAGGACCGCGCGATTTCCCCTAGGCCACACTGCCCAGCAGCACTCTCAGCCCCGCACAGACTGTGTGCTAAGGACAGACTTGGATACCGGGGCCCTGGGCGGGGGATTTTCCATGGAACTCTCTAAGGGCCCGGTGCCCTGTGTCGCCCGGGAGTGCCCATGCCCTTCCTTGACCCCGCAGGACACTTGCATCCAGCAATAAGCAGCCGTCTGCCTCCACGGGGCTCAAACACCTGGGCCCGGTGTGCGGGCACCTGGCGTACGTGGAGGCAAACCCCCTGACCCCTCTGGCCCGAACCCACCACTGCGAAGATCCCCCTTTTCTTCCATCCGTAAAGGGGCCCTCCCTGGGGAGTGGAGGAACATGGGGAGGCCCCCAGGAGATGGCTTTTCTCCGAGCCGCGGCTGGCTCGTTTCGGGCCTATACATGGGCCGCGCATGCGCACTCAGGCTCCCAAGCACACGCCTTCCTCGGCTCACCTGACCCACCATTTAGAGGTCACAGCAGTTCCACAGGGTCCCTGGGCACCTGTCCATGGACACAGGAGCCCTCCCTGCCACCTAAAGGACCACGCGATTTCCGCTGGCGAACACTCCCCAGAAGCACTCCCAGCCTCGCACAGACACTGTGCGCAGGAGAGACTTGTGGACCAGGGGCCTGGGCGGGGAATTTTCCAGGGAACTCTCTAAAGGCCAGGTGCCCTCTGTCGCCCTGGGAGTGCCCACGCCATCCCTTAACCCTGCAGGACACTATCATCCAGCAATAAGCAGCCCTCTGCCTCCACGGGGCTCAAACACCTGGGCCCGTTGTGCGAGCACCTGGCGTTCGTGCAGGCAAACCCGCAGACCCCTCTGGCCCGAACCCACCACTGCGAAGATCCCACTTTTCTTCCATTCGTAAAGGGGTCCTCCTGGAGGAGTGGAGGAACATGGGGAGGCCCCCAGGAGATGGCTTTTCTCCGAGCCGCGGCTGGCTCCTTTCGGGCCTGTACGTGGGCCGCGCGTGCGCACTCAGGCTCCCCACAACAGGCCTCCCTCGGGTCACGGCACCCACCCTTGAGGTGTCTCCTGACCCACCCTTGAGGGGTCACGTGACGCACCCCTGGGGGGTCTCGTGACGCACCCCTGATGGGTCACGTGACCCACCCCTGAGGGGTCACGTGACCCACCCTTGAGGGGTTTCGTGACCCACCATTTTGGGGTCACGTGACCCACCCCTGGGGGGTCTCCTGACGCACCCCTGAGGGGTCACGTGACCCACCCCGGGGGGTCTCGTGACGCACCCCTGAGGGGTCGTGTGACCCACCCCTGGGGGGTCTCGTGACGCACCCCTGAGGGGTCACGTGACCCACCCTTGCGGGGTCTCGTGACCCACCCTTGGGAGGTCTCCTGTCCCACCCTGGAGGGGTCAGGAGACCGGCCCTTGAGAGGTCACAGCAGTTTCACAGGGTCCCTGCGCACCTGTCCATGGAAACAGAAGCCCTCCCTGCCAGTCAGAGGATCCGCGCGATTTCCCCTAGGCCACACTGCCCAGCAGCACTCTCAGCCCCGCACAGACTGTGTGCTAAGGACAGACTTGGATACCGGGGCCCTGGGCGGGGGATTTTCCATGGAACTCTCTAAGGGCCCGGTGCCCTGTGTCGCCCGGGAGTGCCCATGCCCTTCCTTGACCCCGCAGGACACTTGCATCCAGCAATAAGCAGCCGTCTGCCTCCACGGGGCTCAAACACCTGGGCCCGGTGTGCGGGCACCTGGCGTACGTGGAGGCAAACCCCCTGACCCCTCTGGCCCGAACCCACCACTGCGAAGATCCCCCTTTTCTTCCATCCGTAAAGGGGCCCTCCCTGGGGAGTGGAGGAACATGGGGAGGCCCCCAGGAGATGGCTTTTCTCCGAGCCGCGGCTGGCTCGTTTCGGGCCTATACATGGGCCGCGCATGCGCACTCAGGCTCCCAAGCACACGCCTTCCTCGGCTCACCTGACCCACCATTTAGAGGTCACAGCAGTTCCACAGGGTCCCTGGGCACCTGTCCATGGACACAGGAGCCCTCCCTGCCACCTAAAGGACCACGCGATTTCCGCTGGCGAACACTCCCCAGAAGCACTCCCAGCCTCGCACAGACACTGTGCGCAGGAGAGACTTGTGGACCAGGGGCCTGGGCGGGGAATTTTCCAGGGAACTCTCTAAAGGCCAGGTGCCCTCTGTCGCCCTGGGAGTGCCCACGCCATCCCTTAACCCTGCAGGACACTATCATCCAGCAATAAGCAGCCCTCTGCCTCCACGGGGCTCAAACACCTGGGCCCGTTGTGCGAGCACCTGGCGTTCGTGCAGGCAAACCCGCAGACCCCTCTGGCCCGAACCCACCACTGCGAAGATCCCACTTTTCTTCCATCCGTAAAGGGGTCCTCCTGGAGGAGTGGAGGAACATGGGGAGGCCCCCAGGAGATGGCTTTTCTCCGAGCCGCGGCTGGCTCCTTTCGGGCCTGTACGAGGGCCGCGCGTGCGCACTCAGGCTCCCCACAACAGGCCTCCCTCGGGTCACGGCACCCACCCTTGAGGTGTCTCCTGACCCACCCTTGAGGGGTCACGTGACCCACCCCTGGGGGGTCTCGTGACGCACCCCTGAGGGGTCACGTGACCCACCCCTGAGGGGTCACGTGACCCACCCCTGGGGGGTCTCGTGACGCACCCCTGAGGGGTCACGTGACGCACCCCTGGGGGGTCTCGTGACGCACCCCTGAGGGGTCACGTGACCCACCCTTGAGGGGTTTCGTGACCCACCATTTTGGGGTCACGTGACCCACCCTTGCGGGGTCTCGTGACCCACCCTTGAGGGGTTTCGTGACCCACCATTTTGGGGTCACGTGACCCACCCCCGGGGGGTCTCGTGACGCACCCCTGAGGGGTCACGTGACCCACCCTGGGGGGTCTCGTGACCCACCCTTGAGGGGTCACGTGACCCACCCCTGGGGGGTCTCGTGATGCACCCCTGAGGGGTCACGTGACCCACCCCTGGGGGGTCTCGTGACGCACCCCTGAGGGGTCACGTGACCCACCCCTGGGGGGTCTCGTGACGCACCCCTGAGGGGTCACGTGACCCACCCTTGCGGGGTCTCGTGACCCACCCTTGGGAGGTCTCCTGTCCCACCCTGGAGGGGTCAGGAGACCCGCCCTTGAGAGGTCACAGCAGTTTCACAGGGTCCCTGCGCACCTGTCCATGGAAACAGAAGCCCTCCCTGCCAGTCAGAGGACCGCGCGATTTCCCCTAGGCCACACTGCCCAGCAGCACTCTCAGCCCCGCACAGACTGTGTGCTAAGGACAGACTTGGATACCGGGGCCCTGGGCGGGGGATTTTCCATGGAACTCTCTAAGGGCCCGGTGCCCTGTGTCGCCCGGGAGTGCCCATGCCCTTCCTTGACCCCGCAGGACACTTGCATCCAGCAATAAGCAGCCGTCTGCCTCCACGGGGCTCAAACACCTGGGCCCCGGTGTGCGGGCACCTGGCGTACGTGGAGGCAAACCCCCTGACCCCTCTGGCCCGAACCCACCACTGCGAAGATCCCCCTTTTCTTCCATCCGTAAAGGGGCCCTCCCTGGGGAGTGGAGGAACATGGGGAGGCCCCCAGGAGATGGCTTTTCTCCGAGCCGCGGCTGGCTCCTTTCGGGCCTGTACGTGGGCCGCGCGTGCGCACTCAGGCTCCCCACAACAGGCCTCCCTCGGGTCACGGCACCCACCCTTGAGGTGTCTCCTGACCCACCCTTGAGGGGTCACGTGACGCACCCCTGGGGGGTCTCGTGACGCACCACTGATGGGTCACGTGACCCACCCCTGAGGGGTCACGTGACCCACCCTAGAGGGGTTTCGTGACCCACCATTTTGGGGTCACGTGACCCACCCCTGGGGGGTCTCCTGACGCACCCCTGAGGGGTCACGTGACCCACCCTGGGGGGTCTCGTGACGCACCCCTGAGGGGTCACGTGACCCACCCCGGGGGGTCTCGTGACGCACCCCTGAGGGGTCGTGTGACCCACCCCTGGGGGGTCTCGTGACGCACCCCTGAGGGGTCCCGTGACCCACCCTGGGGGGTCTCCTGACGCACCCCTGAGGGGTCACGTGACCCACCCTTGCGGGGTCTCGTGACCCACCCTTGGGAGGTCTCCTGTCCCACCCTGGAGGTGTCAGGAGACCCGCCCTTGAGAGGTCACAGCAGTTTCACAGGGTCCCTGCGCACCTGTCCATGGAAACAGAAGCCCTCCCTGCCGCTCAGAGGACCGCGGGATTTCCCCTAGGCCACACTGCCCAGCAGCACTCTCAGCCCCGCACAGACTGTGTGCTAAGGACAGACTTGGATACCGGGGCCCTGGGCGGGGGATTTTCCATGGAACTCTCTAAGGGCCCGGTGCCCTGTGTCGCCCGGGAGTGCCCATGCCCTTCCTTGACCCCGCAGGACACTTGCATCCAGCAATAAGCAGCCGTCTGCCTCCACGGGGCTCAAACACCTGGGCCCGGTGTGCGGGCACCTGGCGTACGTGGAGGCAAACCCCCTGACCCCTCTGGCCCGAACCCACCACTGCGAAGATCCCCCTTTTCTTCCATCCGTAAAGGGGCCCTCCCTGGGGAGTGGAGGAACATGGGGAGGCCCCCAGGAGATGGCTTTTCTCCGAGCCGCGGCTGGCTCGTTTCGGGCCTATACGTGGGCCGCGCATGCGCACTCAGGCTCCCAAGCACACGCCTTCCTCGGCTCACCTGACCCACCATTTAGAGGTCACAGCAGTTCCACAGGGTCCCTGGGCACCTGTCCATGGACACAGGAGCCCTCCCTGCCACCTAAAGGACCACGCGATTTCCGCTGGGGAACACTCCCCAGAAGCACTCCCAGCCTCGCACAGACACTGTGCGCAGGAGAGACTTGTGGACCAGGGGCCTGGGCGGGGAATTTTCCAGGGAACTCTCTAAAGGCCAGGTGCCCTCTGTCGCCCTGGGAGTGCCCACGCCATCCCTTAACCCTGCAGGACACTATCATCCAGCAATAAGCAGCCCTCTGCCTCCACGGGGCTCAAACACCTGGGCCCGTTGTGCGAGCACCTGGCGTTCGTGCAGGCAAACCCGCAGACCCCTCTGGCCCGAACCCACCACTGCGAAGATCCCACTTTTCTTCCATCCGTAAAGGGGTCCTCCTGGAGGAGTGGAGGAACATGGGGAGGCCCCCAGGAGATGGCTTTTCTCCGAGCCGCGGCTGGCTCCTTTCGGGCCTGTACGAGGGCCGCGCGTGCGCACTCAGGCTCCCCACAACAGGCCTCCCTCGGGTCACGGCACCCACCCTTGAGGTGTCTCCTGACCCACCCTTGAGGGGTCACGTGACCCACCCCTGGGGGGTCTCGTGACGCACCCCTGAGGGGTCACGTGACCCACCCCTGAGGGGTCACGTGACCCACCCCTGGGGGGTCTCGTGACGCACCCCTGAGGGGTCACGTGACGCACCCCTGGGGGGTCTCGTGACGCACCCCTGAGGGGTCACGTGACCCACCCTTGAGGGGTTTCGTGACCCACCATTTTGGGGTCACGTGACCCACCCTTGCGGGGTCTCGTGACCCACCCTTGAGGGGTTTCGTGACCCACCATTTTGGGGTCACGTGACCCACCCCCGGGGGGTCTCGTGACGCACCCCTGAGGGGTCACGTGACCCACCCTGGGGGGTCTCGTGACCCACCCTTGAGGGGTCACGTGACCCACCCCTGGGGGGTCTCGTGACGCACCCCTGAGGGGTCACGTGACCCACCCCTGGGGGGTCTCGTGACGCACCCCTGAGGGGTCACGTGACCCACCCCTGGGGGGTCTCGTGACGCACCCCTGAGGGCTCACGTGACCCACCCTTGCGGGGTCTCGTGACCCACCCTTGGGAGGTCTCCTGTCCCACCCTGGAGGGGTCAGGAGACCCGCCCTTGAGAGGTCACAGCAGTTTCACAGGGTCCCTGCGCACCTGTCCATGGAAACAGAAGCCCTCCCTGCCAGTCAGAGGACCGCGCGATTTCCCCTAGGCCACACTGCCCAGCAGCACTCTCAGCCCCGCACAGACTGTGTGCTAAGGACAGACTTGGATACCGGGGCCCTGGGCGGGGGATTTTCCATGGAACTCTCTAAGGGCCCGGTGCCCTGTGTCGCCCGGGAGTGCCCATGCCCTTCCTTGACCCCGCAGGACACTTGCATCCAGCAATAAGCAGCCGTCTGCCTCCACGGGGCTCAAACACCTGGGCCCCGGTGTGCGGGCACCTGGCGTACGTGGAGGCAAACCCCCTGACCCCTCTGGCCCGAACCCACCACTGCGAAGATCCCCCTTTTCTTCCATCCGTAAAGGGGCCCTCCCTGGGGAGTGGAGGAACATGGGGAGGCCCCCAGGAGATGGCTTTTCTCCGAGCCGCGGCTGGCTCGTTTCGGGTCTATACGTGGGCCGCGCATGCGCACTCAGGCTCCCAAGCACACGCCTTCCTCGGCTCACCTGACCCACCATTTAGAGGTCACAGCAGTTCCACAGGGTCCCTGGGCACCTGTCCATGGACACAGGAGCCCTCCCTGCCACCTAAAGGACCACGCGATTTCCGCTGGCGAACACTCCCCAGAAGCACTCCCAGCCTCGCACAGACACTGTGCGCAGGAGAGACTTGTGGACCAGGGGCCTGGGCGGGGAATTTTCCAGGGAACTCTCTAAAGGCCAGGTGCCCTCTGTCGCCCTGGGAGTGCCCACGCCATCCCTTAACCCTGCAGGACACTATCATCCAGCAATAAGCAGCCCTCTGCCTCCACGGGGCTCAAACACCTGGGCCCGTTGTGCGAGCACCTGGCGTTCGTGCAGGCAAATCCGCAGACCCCTCTGGCCCGAACCCACCACTGCGAAGATCCCACTTTTCTTCCATCCGTAAAGGGGTCCTCCTGGAGGAGTGGAGGAACATGGGGTGGCCCCCAGGAGATGGCTTTTCTCCGAGCCGCGGCTGGCTCCTTTCGGGCCTGTACGAGGGCCGCGCGTGCGCACTCAGGCTCCCCACAACAGGCCTCCCTCGGGTCACAGCACCCACCCTTGAGGTGTCTCCTGACCCACCCTTGAGGGGTCACGTGACCCACCCCCGATGGGTCACGTGACCCACACCGGAGGGGTCACGTGACCCTCCCCTGGGGGGTCACGTGACGCACCCCGGCGGGGTCACGTGACCCACCCTGGGGGGTCTCGTGACCCACCCTTGAGGGGTCACGTGACGCACCCCTGGGGGTCTCGTGACGCACCCCTGAGGGGTCACGTGACCCACCCCTGAGGGGTCACGTGACCCACCCTTGAGGGGTTTCGTGACCCACCATTTTGGGGTCACGTGACCCACCCCCGGGGGGTCTCGTGACGCACCCCTGAGGGGTCACGTGACCCACCCTGGGGGGTCTCGTGACCCACCCTTGAGGGGTCACGTGACCCACCCCTGGGGGGTCTCGTGACGCACCCCTGAGGGGTCACGTGACCCACCCCTGGGGGGTCTCCTGACGCACCCCTGAGGGGTCACGTGACCCACCCTTGCGGGGTCTCGTGACCCACCCTTTGGAGGTCTCCTGTCCCACCCTGGAGGGGTCAGGAGACCCGCCCTTGAGAGGTCACAGCAGTTTCACAGGGTCCCTGCGCACCTGTCCATGGAAACAGAAGCCCTCCCTGCCAGTCAGAGGACCGCGCGATTTCCCCTAGGCCACACTGCCCAGCAGCACTCTCAGCCCCGCACAGACTGTGTGCTAAGGACAGACTTGGATACCGGGGCCCTGGGCGGGGGATTTTCCATGGAACTCTCTAAGGGCCCGGTGCCCTGTGTCGCCCGGGAGTGCCCATGCCCTTCCTTGACCCCGCAGGACACTTGCATCCAGCAATAAGCAGCCGTCTGCCTCCACGGGGCTCAAACACCTGGGCCCCGGTGTGCGGGCACCTGGCGTACGTGGAGGCAAACCCCCTGACCCCTCTGGCCCGAACCCACCACTGCGAAGATCCCCCTTTTCTTCCATCCGTAAAGGGGCCCTCCCTGGGGAGTGGAGGAACATGGGGAGGCCCTCAGGAGATGGCTTTTATCTGAGCCGCGGCTGGCTCGTTTCGGGCCTGTACGTGGGCCGCGAGTGCGCACTCAGGCTCCCCACAACAGGCCTCCCTCGGGTCACGGCACCCACCCTTGAGGTGTCTCCTGACCCACCCTTGAGGGGTCACGTGACCCACCCCCGATGGGTCACGTGACCCACACCGGAGGGGTCACGTGACCCTCCCCTGGGGGGTCTCGTGACGCACCCCTGAGGGGTCACGTGACCCACCCCTGAGGGGTCACGTGACCCACCCCTGGGGGGTCTCGTGACGCACCCCTGAGGGGTCACGTGACCCACCCTGGGGGGTCTCGTGACCCACCCTCGAGGGGTCACGTGACCCACCCCAGGGGGGTCTCGTGACGCACCCCTGAGGGGTCACGTGACCCACCCCTGGGGGGGTCTCCTGACGCACCCCTGAGGGGTCACGTGACCCACCCTTGCGGGGTCTCGTGACCCACCCTTGGGAGGTCTCCTGTCCCACCCTGGAGGGGTCAGGAGACCCGCCCTTGAGAGGTCACAGCAGTTTCACAGGGTCCCTGCGCACCTGTCCATGGAAACAGAAGCCCTCCCTGCCACTCAGAGGACCGCGCGATTTCCCCTAGGCCACACTGCCCAGCAGCACTCTCAGCCCCGCACAGACTGTGTGCTAAGGACAGACTTGGATACCGGGGCCCTGGGCGGGGGATTTTCCATGGAACTCTCTAAGGGCCCGGTGCCCTGTGTCGCCCGGGAGTGCCCATGCCCTTCCTTGACCCCGCAGGACACTTGCATCCAGCAATAAGCAGCCGTCTGCCTCCACGGGGCTCAAACACCTGGGCCCCGGTGTGCGGGCACCTGGCGTACGTGGAGGCAAACCCCCTGACCCCTCTGGCCCGAACCCACCACTGCGAAGATCCCCCTTTTCTTCCATCCGTAAAGGGTTCCTCCTGGAGGAGTGGAGGAACATGGGGTGGCCCCCAGGAGATGGCTTTTCTCCGAGCCGCGGCTGGCTCCTTTCGGGCCTGTACGTGGGCCGCGCGTGCGCACTCAGGCTCCCCACAACAGGCCTCCCTCGGGTCACGGCACCCACCCTTGAGGTGTCTCCTGACCCACCCTTGAGGGGTCACGTGACCCACACCGGAGGGGTCACGTGACCCTCCCCTGGGGGGTCTCGTGACGCACCCCGGCGGGGTCACGTGACCCACCCTGGGGGGTCTCGTGACCCACCCTTGAGGGGTCACGTGACGCACCCCTGGGGGTCTCGTGACGCACCCCTGAGGGGTCACGTGACCCACCCCTGAGGGGTCACGTGACCCACCCTTGAGGGGTTTCGTGACCCACCATTTTGGGGTCACTTGACCCACCCCCGGGGGGTCTCGTGACGCACCCCTGAGGCGTCACGTGACCCACCCTGGGGGGTCTCGTGACCCACCCTTGAGGGGTCACGTGACCCACCCCTGGGGGGTCTCGTGACGCACCCCTGAGGGGTCACGTGACCCACCCCTGGGGGGTCTCCTGACGCACCCCTGAGGGGTCACGTGACCCACCCTTGCGGGGTCTCGTGACCCACCCTTTGGAGGTCTCCTGTCCCACCCTGGAGGGGTCAGGAGACCCGCCCTTGAGAGGTCACAGCAGTTTCACAGGGTCCCTGCGCACCTGTCCATGGAAACAGAAGCCCTCCCTGCCAGTCAGAGGACCGCGCGATTTCCCCTAGGCCACACTGCCCAGCAGCACTCTCAGCCCCGCACAGACTGTGTGCTAAGGACAGACTTGGATACCGGGGCCCTGGGCGGGGGATTTTCCATGGAACTCTCTAAGGGCCCGGTGCCCTGTGTCGCCCGGGAGTGCCCATGCCCTTCCTTGACCCCGCAGGACACTTGCATCCAGCAATAAGCAGCCGTCTGCCTCCACGGGGCTCAAACACCTGGGCCCCGGTGTGCGGGCACCTGGCGTACGTGGAGGCAAACCCCCTGACCCCTCTGGCCCGAACCCACCACTGCGAAGATCCCCCTTTTCTTCCATCCGTAAAGGGGCCCTCCCTGGGGAGTGGAGGAACATGGGGAGGCCCTCAGGAGATGGCTTTTATCTGAGCCGCGGCTGGCTCGTTTCGGGCCTATACGTGGGCCGCGCATGCGCACTCAGGCTCCCAAGCACACGCCTTCCTCGGCTCACCTGACCCACCATTTAGAGGTCACAGCAGTTCCACAGGGTCCCTGGGCACCTGTCCATGGACACAGGAGCCCTCCCTGCCACCTAAAGGACCACGCGATTTCCGCTGGCGAACACTCCCCAGAAGCACTCCCAGCCTCGCACAGACACTGTGCGCAGGAGAGACTTGTGGACCAGGGGCCTGGGCGGGGAATTTTCCAGGGAACTCTCTAAAGGCCAGGTGCCCTCTGTCGCCCTGGGAGTGCCCACGCCATCCCTTAACCCTGCAGGACACTATCATCCAGCAATAAGCAGCCCTCTGCCTCCACGGGGCTCAAACACCTGGACCCGTTGTGCGAGCACCTGGCGTTCGTGCAGGCAAACCCGCAGACCCCTCTGGCCCGAACCCACCACTGCGAAGATCCCACTTTTCTTCCATCCGTAAAGGGGTCCTCCTGGAGGAGTGGAGGAACATGGGGTGGCCCCCAGGAGATGGCTTTTCTCCGAGCCGCGGCTGGCTCCTTTCGGGCCTTTACCTGGGCCGCGCGTGCGCACTCAGGCTCCCCACAACAGGCCTCCCTCGGGTCACGGCACCCACCCTTGAGGTGTCTCCTGACCCACCCTTGAGGGGTCACGTGACCCACCCCCGATGGGTCACGTGACCCACACCGGAGGGGTCACGTGACCCACCCCTGGGGGGTCTCGTGACCCACACTTGAGGGGTCACGTGACCCACCCCTGAGGGGTCTCGTGACGCACCCCTGAGGGGTCACGTGACGCACCCCTGAGGGGTCACGTGACCCACCCTTGAGGGGTCACGTGACCCACCCTGCGGGGTCTCGTGACCCACCCTTGAGGTGTCTCCTGACCCACCCTTGAGGGGTCACGTGACCCACCCCTGGGGGGTCTCGTGACCCACCCTTGAGGGGTTTCGTGACCCACCATTTTGGGGTCACGTGTCCCACCCCTGGGGGGTCTCGTGACGCACCCCTGAGGGGTCACGTGACCCACCCTGGGGGGGTTTCGTCACCCACCATTTTGGGGTCACGTGACCCACCCCTGGGGGGTCTCGTGACGCACCCCTGAGGGGTCACGTGACCCACCCTGGGGGGTCTCGTGACGCACCCCTGAGGGGTCACGTGACCCACCCCTGAGGGGTCACGTGACCCACCCCTGGGGGGTCTCATGACGCACCCCTGAGGGGTCACGTGACGCACCCATGGGGGGTCTCGTGACGCACCCCTGAGGGGTCACGTGACCCACCCTTGAGGGGTTTCGTGACCCACCATTTTGGGGTCACGTGACCCACCCTTGCGGGGTCTCGTGACCCACCCTTGGGAGGTCTCCTGTCCCACCCTGGAGGGGTCAGGAGACCCGCCCTTGAGAGGTCACAGCAGTTTCACAGGGTCCCTGCGCACCTGTCCATGGACACAGGAGCCCTCCCTGCCACCTAAAGGACCACGCGATTTCCGCTGGGGAACACTCCCCAGAAGCACTCCCAGCCTCGCACAGACACTGTGCGCAGGAGAGACTTGTGGACCAGGGGCCTGGGCGGGGAATTTTCCAGGGAACTCTCTAAAGGCCAGGTGCCCTCTGTCGCCCTGGGAGTGCCCACGCCATCCCTTAACCCTGCAGGACACTATCATCCAGCAATAAGCAGCCCTCTGCCTCCACGGGGCTCAAACACCTGGGCCCGTTGTGCGAGCACCTGGCGTTCGTGCAGGCAAACCCGCAGACCCCTCTGGCCCGAACCCACCACTGCGAAGATCCCACTTTTCTTCCATCCGTAAAGGGGTCCTCCTGGAGGAGTGGAGGAACATGGGGAGGCCCCCAGGAGATGGCTTTTCTCCGAGCCGCGGCTGGCTCCTTTCGGGCCTGTACGAGGGCCGCGCGTGCGCACTCAGGCTCCCCACAACAGGCCTCCCTCGGGTCACGGCACCCACCCTTGAGGTGTCTCCTGACCCACCCTTGAGGGGTCACGTGACCCACCCCTGGGGGGTCTCGTGACGCACCCCTGAGGGGTCACGTGACCCACCCCTGAGGGGTCACGTGACCCACCCCTGGGGGGTCTCGTGACGCACCCCTGAGGGGTCACGTGACGCACCCCTGGGGGGTCTCGTGACGCACCCCTGAGGGGTCACGTGACCCACCCTTGAGGGGTTTCGTGACCCACCATTTTGGGGTCACGTGACCCACCCTTGCGGGGTCTCGTGACCCACCCTTGAGGGGTTTCGTGACCCACCATTTTGGGGTCACGTGACCCACCCCCGGGGGGTCTCGTGACCCACCCTTGAGGGGTTTCGTGACCCACCATTTTGGGGTCACGTGACCCACCCCTGGGGGGTCTCGTGACGCACCCCTGAGGGGTCACGTGACCCACCCCTGGGGGGTCTCGTGACGCACCCCTGAGGGGTCACGTGACCCACCCTTGCGGGGTCTCGTGACCCACCCTTGGGAGGTCTCCTGTCCCACCCTGGAGGGGTCAGGAGACCCGCCCTTGAGAGGTCACAGCAGTTTCACAGGGTCCCTGCGCACCTGTCCATGGAAACAGAAGCCCTCCCTGCCAGTCAGAGGACCGCGCGATTTCCCCTAGGCCACACTGCCCAGCAGCACTCTCAGCCCCGCACAGACTGTGTGCTAAGGACAGACTTGGATACCGGGGCCCTGGGCGGGGGATTTTCCATGGAACTCTCTAAGGGCCCGGTGCCCTGTGTCGCCCTGGAGTGCCCATGCCCTTCCTTGACCCCGCAGGACACTTGCATCCAGCAATAAGCAGCCGTCTGCCTCCACGGGGCTCAAACACCTGGGCCCCGGTGTGCGGGCACCTGGCGTACGTGGAGGCAAACCCCCTGACCCCTCTGGCCCGAACCCACCACTGCGAAGATCCCCCTTTTCTTCCATCCGTAAAGGGGCCCTCCCTGGGGAGTGGAGGAACATGGGGAGGCCCCCAGGAGATGGCTTTTCTCCGAGCCGCGGCTGGCTCGTTTCGGGTCTATACGTGGGCCGCGCATGCGCACTCAGGCTCCCAAGCACACGCCTTCCTCGGCTCACCTGACCCACCATTTAGAGGTCACAGCAGTTCCACAGGGTCCCTGGGCACCTGTCCATGGACACAGGAGCCCTCCCTGCCACCTAAAGGACCACGCGATTTCCGCTGGCGAACACTCCCCAGAAGCACTCCCAGCCTCGCACAGACACTGTGCGCAGGAGAGACTTGTGGACCAGGGGCCTGGGCGGGGAATTTTCCAGGGAACTCTCTAAAGGCCAGGTGCCCTCTGTCGCCCTGGGAGTGCCCACGCCATCCCTTAACCCTGCAGGACACTATCATCCAGCAATAAGCAGCCCTCTGCCTCCACGGGGCTCAAACACCTGGGCCCGTTGTGCGAGCACCTGGCGTTCGTGCAGGCAAACCCGCAGACCCCTCTGGCCCGAACCCACCACTGCGAAGATCCCACTTTTCTTCCATCCGTAAAGGGGTCCTCCTGGAGGAGTGGAGGAACATGGGGTGGCCCCCAGGAGATGGCTTTTCTCCGAGCCGCGGCTGGCTCCTTTCGGGCCTGTACGAGGGCCGCGCGTGCGCACTCAGGCTCCCCACAACAGGCCTCCCTCGGGTCACGGCACCCACCCTTGAGGTGTCTCCTGACCCACCCTTGAGGGGTCACGTGACCCACCCCCGATGGGTCACGTGACCCACACCGGAGGGGTCACGTGACCCTCCCCTGGGGGGTCACGTGACGCACCCCGGCGGGGTCACGTGACCCACCCTGGGGGGTCTCGTGACCCACCCTTGAGGGGTCACGTGACGCACCCCTGGGGGTCTCGTGACGCACCCCTGAGGGGTCACGTGACCCACCCCTGAGGGGTCACGTGACCCACCCTTGAGGGGTTTCGTGACCCACCATTTTGGGGTCACGTGACCCACCCCCGGGGGGTCTCGTGACGCACCCCTGAGGGGTCACGTGACCCACCCTGGGGGGTCTCGTGACCCACCCTTGAGGGGTCACGTGACCCACCCCTGGGGGGTCTCGTGACGCACCCCTGAGGGGTCACGTGACCCACCCCTGGGGGGTCTCCTGACGCACCCCTGAGGGGTCACGTGACCCACCCTTGCGGGGTCTCGTGATCCACCCTTTGGAGGTCTCCTGTCCCACCCTGGAGGGGTCAGGAGACCCGCCCTTGAGAGGTCACAGCAGTTTCACAGGGTCCCTGCGCACCTGTCCATGGAAACAGAAGCCCTCCCTGCCAGTCAGAGGACCGCGCGATTTCCCCTAGGCCACACTGCCCAGCAGCACTCTCAGCCCCGCACAGACTGTGTGCTAAGGACAGACTTGGATACCGGGGCCCTGGGCGGGGGATTTTCCATGGAACTCTCTAAGGGCCCGGTGCCCTGTGTCGCCCGGGAGTGCCCATGCCCTTCCTTGACCCCGCAGGACACTTGCATCCAGCAATAAGCAGCCGTCTGCCTCCACGGGGCTCAAACACCTGGGCCCCGGTGTGCGGGCACCTGGCGTACGTGGAGGCAAACCCCCTGACCCCTCTGGCCCGAACCCACCACTGCGAAGATCCCCCTTTTCTTCCATCCGTAAAGGGGCCCTCCCTGGGGAGTGGAGGAACATGGGGAGGCCCTCAGGAGATGGCTTTTATCTGAGCCGCGGCTGGCTCGTTTCGGGCCTGTACGTGGGCCGCGAGTGCGCACTCAGGCTCCCCACAACAGGCCTCCCTCGGGTCACGGCACCCACCCTTGAGGTGTCTCCTGACCCACCCTTGAGGGGTCACGTGACCCACCCCCGATGGGTCACGTGACCCACACCGGAGGGGTCACGTGACCCTCCCCTGGGGGGTCTCGTGACGCACCCCTGAGGGGTCACGTGACCCACCCCTGAGGGGTCACGTGACCCACCCTTGAGGGGTTTCGTGACCCACCATTTTGGGGTCACGTGACCCACCCCTGGGGGGTCTCGTGACGCACCCCTGAGGGGTCACGTGACCCACCCTGGGGGGTCTCGTGACCCACCCTCGAGGGGTCACGTGACCCACCCCAGGGGGGTCTCGTGACGCACCCCTGAGGGGTCACGTGACCCACCCCTGGGGGGTCTCCTGACGCACCCCTGAGGGGTCACGTGACCCACCCTTGCGGGGTCTCGTGACCCACCCTTGGGAGGTCTCCTGTCCCACCCTGGAGGGGTCAGGAGACCCGCCCTTGAGAGGTCACAGCAGTTTCACAGGGTCCCTGCGCACCTGTCCATGGAAACAGAAGCCCTCCCTGCCACTCAGAGGACCGCGCGATTTCCCCTAGGCCACACTGCCCAGCAGCACTCTCAGCCCCGCACAGACTGTGTGCTAAGGACAGACTTGGATACCGGGGCCCTGGGCGGGGGATTTTCCATGGAACTCTCTAAGGGCCCGGTGCCCTGTGTCGCCCGGGAGTGCCCATGCCCTTCCTTGACCCCGCAGGACACTTGCATCCAGCAATAAGCAGCCGTCTGCCTCCACGGGGCTCAAACACCTGGGCCCCGGTGTGCGGGCACCTGGCGTACGTGGAGGCAAACCCCCTGACCCCTCTGGCCCGAACCCACCACTGCGAAGATCCCCCTTTTCTTCCATCCGTAAAGGGTTCCTCCTGGAGGAGTGGAGGAACATGGGGTGGCCCCCAGGAGATGGCTTTTCTCCGAGCCGCGGCTGGCTCCTTTCGGGCCTGTACGTGGGCCGCGCGTGCGCACTCAGGCTCCCCACAACAGGCCTCCCTCGGGTCACGGCACCCACCCTTGAGGTGTCTCCTGACCCACCCTTGAGGGGTCACGTGACCCACACCGGAGGGGTCACGTGACCCTCCCCTGGGGGGTCTCGTGACGCACCCCGGCGGGGTCACGTGACCCACCCTGGGGGGTCTCGTGACCCACCCTTGAGGGGTCACGTGACGCACCCCTGGGGGTCTCGTGACGCACCCCTGAGGGGTCACGTGACCCACCCCTGAGGGGTCACGTGACCCACCCTTGAGGGGTTTCGTGACCCACCATTTTGGGGTCACGTGACCCACCCCCGGGGGGTCTCGTGACGCACCCCTGAGGCGTCACGTGACCCACCCTGGGGGGTCTCGTGACCCACCCTTGAGGGGTCACGTGACCCACCCCTGGGGGGTCTCGTGACGCACCCCTGAGGGGTCACGTGACCCACCCCTGGGGGGTCTCCTGACGCACCCCTGAGGGGTCACGTGACCCACCCTTGCGGGGTCTCGTGACCCACCCTTTGGAGGTCTCCTGTCCCACCCTGGAGGGGTCAGGAGACCCGCCCTTGAGAGGTCACAGCAGTTTCACAGGGTCCCTGCGCACCTGTCCATGGAAACAGAAGCCCTCCCTGCCAGTCAGAGGACCGCGCGATTTCCCCTAGGCCACACTGCCCAGCAGCACTCTCAGCCCCGCACAGACTGTGTGCTAAGGACAGACTTGGATACCGGGGCCCTGGGCGGGGGATTTTCCATGGAACTCTCTAAGGGCCCGGTGCCCTGTGTCGCCCGGGAGTGCCCATGCCCTTCCTTGACCCCGCAGGACACTTGCATCCAGCAATAAGCAGCCGTCTGCCTCCACGGGGCTCAAACACCTGGGCCCCGGTGTGCGGGCACCTGGCGTACGTGGAGGCAAACCCCCTGACCCCTCTGGCCCGAACCCACCACTGCGAAGATCCCCCTTTTCTTCCATCCGTAAAGGGGCCCTCCCTGGGGAGTGGAGGAACATGGGGAGGCCCTCAGGAGATGGCTTTTATCTGAGCCGCGGCTGGCTCGTTTCGGGCCTGTACGTGGGCCGCGAGTGCGCACTCAGGCTCCCCACAACAGGCCTCCCTCGGGTCACGGCACCCACCCTTGAGGTGTCTCCTGACCCACCCTTGAGGGGTCACGTGACCCACCCCCGATGGGTCACGTGACCCACACCGGAGGGGTCACGTGACCCTCCCCTGGGGGGTCTCGTGACGCACCCCTGAGGGGTCACGTGACCCACCCCTGAGGGGTCACGTGACCCACCCTTGAGGGGTTTCGTGACCCACCATTTTGGGGTCACGTGACCCACCCCTGGGGGGTCTCGTGACGCACCCCTGAGGGGTCACGTGACCCACCCTGGGGGGTCTCGTGACCCACCCTCGAGGGGTCACGTGACCCACCCCAGGGGGGTCTCGTGACGCACCCCTGAGGGGTCACGTGACCCACCCCTGGGGGGTCTCCTGACGCACCCCTGAGGGGTCACGTGACCCACCCTTGCGGGGTCTCGTGACCCACCCTTGGGAGGTCTCCTGTCCCACCCTGGAGGGGTCAGGAGACCCGCCCTTGAGAGGTCACAGCAGTTTCACAGGGTCCCTGCGCACCTGTCCATGGAAACAGAAGCCCTCCCTGCCACTCAGAGGACCGCGCGATTTCCCCTAGGCCACACTGCCCAGCAGCACTCTCAGCCCCGCACAGACTGTGTGCTAAGGACAGACTTGGATACCGGGGCCCTGGGCGGGGGATTTTCCATGGAACTCTCTAAGGGCCCGGTGCCCTGTGTCGCCCGGGAGTGCCCATGCCCTTCCTTGACCCCGCAGGACACTTGCATCCAGCAATAAGCAGCCGTCTGCCTCCACGGGGCTCAAACACCTGGGCCCCGGTGTGCGGGCACCTGGCGTACGTGGAGGCAAACCCCCTGACCCCTCTGGCCCGAACCCACCACTGCGAAGATCCCCCTTTTCTTCCATCCGTAAAGGGTTCCTCCTGGAGGAGTGGAGGAACATGGGGTGGCCCCCAGGAGATGGCTTTTCTCCGAGCCGCGGCTGGCTCCTTTCGGGCCTGTACGTGGGCCGCGCGTGCGCACTCAGGCTCCCCACAACAGGCCTCCCTCGGGTCACGGCACCCACCCTTGAGGTGTCTCCTGACCCACCCTTGAGGGGTCACGTGACCCACACCGGAGGGGTCACGTGACCCTCCCCTGGGGGGTCTCGTGACGCACCCCGGCGGGGTCACGTGACCCACCCTGGGGGGTCTCGTGACCCACCCTTGAGGGGTCACGTGACGCACCCCTGGGGGTCTCGTGACGCACCCCTGAGGGGTCACGTGACCCACCCCTGAGGGGTCACGTGACCCACCCTTGAGGGGTTTCGTGACCCACCATTTTGGGGTCACGTGACCCACCCCCGGGGGGTCTCGTGACGCACCCCTGAGGCGTCACGTGACCCACCCTGGGGGGTCTCGTGACCCACCCTTGAGGGGTCACGTGACCCACCCCTGGGGGGTCTCGTGACGCACCCCTGAGGGGTCACGTGACCCACCCCTGGGGGGTCTCCTGACGCACCCCTGAGGGGTCACGTGACCCACCCTTGCGGGGTCTCGTGACCCACCCTTTGGAGGTCTCCTGTCCCACCCTGGAGGGGTCAGGAGACCCGCCCTTGAGAGGTCACAGCAGTTTCACAGGGTCCCTGCGCACCTGTCCATGGAAACAGAAGCCCTCCCTGCCAGTCAGAGGACCGCGCGATTTCCCCTAGGCCACACTGCCCAGCAGCACTCTCAGCCCCGCACAGACTGTGTGCTAAGGACAGACTTGGATACCGGGGCCCTGGGCGGGGGATTTTCCATGGAACTCTCTAAGGGCCCGGTGCCCTGTGTCGCCCGGGAGTGCCCATGCCCTTCCTTGACCCCGCAGGACACTTGCATCCAGCAATAAGCAGCCGTCTGCCTCCACGGGGCTCAAACACCTGGGCCCCGGTGTGCGGGCACCTGGCGTACGTGGAGGCAAACCCCCTGACCCCTCTGGCCCGAACCCACCACTGCGAAGATCCCCCTTTTCTTCCATCCGTAAAGGGGCCCTCCCTGGGGAGTGGAGGAACATGGGGAGGCCCTCAGGAGATGGCTTTTATCTGAGCCGCGGCTGGCTCGTTTTGGGCCTATACGTGGGCCGCGCATGCGCACTCAGGCTCCCAAGCACACGCCTTCCTCGGCTCACCTGACCCACCATTTAGAGGTCACAGCAGTTCCACAGGGTCCCTGGGCACCTGTCCATGGACACAGGAGCCCTCCCTGCCACCTAAAGGACCACGCGATTTCCGCTGGCGAACACTCCCCAGAAGCACTCCCAGCCTCGCACAGACACTGTGCGCAGGAGAGACTTGTGGACCAGGGGCCTGGGCGGGGAATTTTCCAGGGAACTCTCTAAAGGCCAGGTGCCCTCTGTCGCCCTGGGAGTGCCCACGCCATCCCTTAACCCTGCAGGACACTATCATCCAGCAATAAGCAGCCCTCTGCCTCCACGGGGCTCAAACACCTGGACCCGTTGTGCGAGCACCTGGCGTTCGTGCAGGCAAACCCGCAGACCCCTCTGGCCCGAACCCACCACTGCGAAGATCCCACTTTTCTTCCATCCGTAAAGGGGTCCTCCTGGAGGAGTGGAGGAACATGGGGTGGCCCCCAGGAGATGGCTTTTCTCCGAGCCGCGGCTGGCTCCTTTCGGGCCTTTACCTGGGCCGCGCGTGCGCACTCAGGCTCCCCACAACAGGCCTCCCTCGGGTCACGGCACCCACCCTTGAGGTGTCTCCTGACCCACCCTTGAGGGGTCACGTGACCCACCCCCGATGGGTCACGTGACCCACACCGGAGGGGTCACGTGACCCACCCCTGGGGGGTCTCGTGACCCACACTTGAGGGGTCACGTGACCCACCCCTGAGGGGTCTCGTGACGCACCCCTGAGGGGTCACGTGACGCACCCCTGAGGGGTCACGTGACCCACCCTTGAGGGGTCACGTGACCCACCCTGCGGGGTCTCGTGACCCACCCTTGAGGTGTCTCCTGACCCACCCTTGAGGGGTCACGTGACCCACCCCTGGGGGGTCTCGTGACCCACCCTTGAGGGGTTTCGTGACCCACCATTTTGGGGTCATGTGACCCACCCCTGGGGGGTCTCGTGACGCACCCCTGAGGGGTCACGTGACCCACCCTGGGGGGGTTTCGTCACCCACCATTTTGGGGTCACGTGACCCACCCCTGGGGGGTCTCGTGACGCACCCCTGAGGGGTCACGTGACCCACCCTGGGGGGTCTCGTGACGCACCCCTGAGGGGTCACGTGACCCACCCCTGAGGGGTCACGTGACCCACCCCTGGGGGGTCTCATGACGCACCCCTGAGGGGTCACGTGACGCACCCATGGGGGGTCTCGTGACGCACCCCTGAGGGGTCACGTGACCCACCCTTGAGGGGTTTCGTGACCCACCATTTTGGGGTCACGTGACCCACCCTTGCGGGGTCTCGTGACCCACCCTTGGGAGGTCTCCTGTCCCACCCTGGAGGGGTCAGGAGACCCGCCCTTGAGAGGTCACAGCAGTTTCACAGGGTCCCTGCGCACCTGTCCATGGAAACAGAAGCCCTCCCTGCCAGTCAGAGGACCGCGGGATTTCCCCTAGGCCACACTGCCCAGCAGCACTCTCAGCCCCGCACAGACTGTGTGCTAAGGACAGACTTGGATACCGGGGCCCTGGGCGGGGGATTTTCCATGGAACTCTCTAAGGGCCCGGTGCCCTGTGTCGCCCGGGAGTGCCCATGCCCTTCCTTGACCCCGCAGGACACTTGCATCCAGCAATAAGCAGCCGTCTGCCTCCACGGGGCTCAAACACCTGGGCCCCGGTGTGCGGGCACCTGGCTTACGTGGAGGCAAACCCCCTGACCCCTCTGGCCCGAACCCACCACTGCGAAGATCCCCCTTTTCTTCCATCCGTAAAGGGGCCCTCCCTGGGGAGTGTAGGAACATGGGGAGGCCCCCAGGAGATGGCTTTTCTCCGAGCCGCGGCTGGCTCCTTTCGGGCCTGTACATGGGCCGCGCGTGCGCACTCAGGCTCCCCACAACAGGCCTCCCTCGGGTCACGGCACCCACCCCTGGGGGGTCTCGTGACGCACCCCTGAGGGGTCACGTGACCCACCCCTGGGGGGTCTCGTGACCCACCCCTGAGGGGTCTCGTGACGCACCCAGGCGGTGTCACGTGACCCACCCTGGGGGGTCTGGTGACCCACCCTTGAGGGGTCACGTGACCCACCCTGCGGGGTCTCGTGACCCACCCTTGAGGTGTCTCCTGACCCACCCTTGAGGGGTCACGTGACGCACCCCTGGGGGGTCTCGTGAAGCACACCTGAGGGGTCACGTGACCCACCCCTGAGGGGTCACGTGACCCACCCCTGAGGGGTCACGTGACCCAACCTTGAGGGGTTTCGTGACCCACCATTTTGGGGTCACGTGACCCACCCTGGGGGGTCTCGTGACCCACACTTGAGGGGTCACGTGACGCACCCCTGGGGGGTCTCGTGAAGCACACCTGAGGGGTCACGTGACCCACCCCTGAGGGGTCACGTGACCCACCCCCGATGGGTCACGTGACCCACACTGGAGGGGTCACGTGACCCACCCCTGGGGGGTCTCGTGACGCACCCAGGCGGTGTCACGTGACCCACCCTGGGGGGTCTGGTGACCCACCCTTGAGGGGTCACGTGACGCACCCCTGAGGGGTCACGTGACCCACCCTTGAGGGGTCTCGTGACCCACCCTTGGGAGGTCTCCTGTCCCACCCTGGAGGGGTCAGGAGACCCGCCCTTGAGAGGTCACAGCAGTTTCACAGGGTCCCTGCGCACCTGTCCATGGAAACAGAAGCCCTCCCTGCCACTCAGAGGACCCCGGGATTTCCCCTAGGCCACACTGCCCAGCAGCACTCTCAGCCCCGCACAGACTGTGTGCTAAGGACAGACTTGGATACCGGGGCCCTGGGCGGGGGATTTTCCATGGAACTCTATAAGGGCCCGGTGCCCTGTGTCGCCCGGGAGTGCCCATGCCCTTCCTTGACCCCGCAGGACACTTGCATCCAGCAATAAGCAGCCGTCTGCCTCCACGGGGCTCAAACACCTGGGCCCGGTGTGCGGGCACCTGGCGTACGTGGAGGCAAACCCCCTGACCCCTCTGGCCCGAACCCACCACTGCGAAGATCCCCCTTTTCTTCCATCCGTAAAGGGGCCCTCCCTGGGGAGTGGAGGAACATGGGGAGGCCCCCAGGAGATGGCTTTTCTCCGAGCCGCGGCTGGCTTGTTTCGGGCCTATAAGTGGGCCGCGCATGCGCACTCAGGCTCCCAAGCACACGCCTTCCTCGGCTCACCTGACCCACCCTTTAGAGGTCACAGCACTTCCACAGGGTCCCTGGGCACCTGTCCGTGGACACAGGAGCCCTCCCTGCCACCTAAAGGACCACGCGATTTCCGCTGGAGAACACTCCCCAGAAGCACTCCCAGCCTCGCACAGACACTGTGCGCAGGAGGGACTTGTGGACCAGGGGCCTGGGCGGGAAATTTTCCAGGGAACTCTCTAAAGGCCAGGTGCCCTCTGTCACCCTGGGAGTGCCCACGCCATCCCTTAACCCTGCAGGACACTATCATCCAGCAATAAGCAGCCCTCTGCCTCCACGGGGCTCAAACACCTGGGCCCGTTGTGCGAGCACCTGGCGTTCGTGCAGGCAAACCCGCAGACCCCTCTGGCCCGAACCCACCACTGCGAAGATCCCACTTTTCTTCCATCCGTAAGGGGTCCTCCTGGAGGATTGGAGGAACATGGGGAGGCCCCCAGGAGATGGCTTTTCTCCGAGCCGCGGCTGGCTCCTTTCGGGCCTGTACGTGGGCCGCGAGTGCGCACTCAGGCTCCCCACAACAGGCCTCCCTCGGGTCACAGCACCCACCCTTGAGGTGTCTCCTGACCCACCCTTGAGGGGTCACGTGACCCACTCCTGGGGGGTCTCGTGACGCACCCAGGCGGGGTCACGTGACCCACCCGGGGGGGTCTCGTGACCCACCCTTGAGGGGTCACGTGACCCACCCCCGATGGGTCACGTGACCCACACCGGAGGGGTCACGTGACCCACCCCTGGGGGGTCTCGTGACCCACCCTTGAGGGGTCACTTGACCCACCCCTGGGGGGTCTCGTGACGCACCCCTGAGGGGTCACGTGACCCACCCCTGGGGGGTCTCGTGACCCACCCCTGAGGGGTCACGTGACCCACCCTTGAGGGGTCTCGTGACTCACCCTTGGGAGGTCTCCTGTCCCACCCTGGAGGGGTCAGGAGACCCGCCCTTGAGAGGTCACAGCAGTTTCACAGGGTCCCTGCGCACCTGTCCATGGAAACAGAAGCCCTCCCTGCCACTCAGAGGACCGCGGGATTTCCCCTAGGCCACACTGCCCAGCAGCACTCTCAGCCCCGCACAGACTGTGTGCTAAGGACAGACTTGGATACCGGGGCCTTGGGCGGGGGATTTTCCATGGAACTCTCTAAGGGCCCGGTGCCCTGTGTCGCCCGAGAGTGCCCATGCCCTTCCTTGACCCCGCAGGACACTTGCATCCAGCAATAAGCAGCCGTCTGCCTCCACGGGGCTCAAACACCTGGGCCCGGTGTGCGGGCACCTGGCGTACGTGGAGGCAAACCCCCTGACCCCTCTGGCCCGAACCCACCACTGCGAAGATCCCCCTTTTCTTCCATCCGTAAAGGGGCCCTCCCTGGGGAGTGGAGGAACATGGGGAGGCCCCCAGGAGATGGCTTTTCTCCGAGCCGCGGCTGGCTCGTTTCGGGCCTATAAGTGGGCCGCGCATGCGCACTCAGGCTCCCAAGCACACGCCTTCCTCGGCTCACCTGACCCACCCTTTAGAGGTCACAGCACTTCCACAGGGTCCCTGGGCACCTGTCCGTGGACACAGGAGCCCTCCCTGCCACCTAAAGGACCACGCGATTTCCGCTGGGGAACACTCCCCAGAAGCACTCCCAGCCTCGCACAGACACTGTGCGCAGGATAGACTTGTGGACCAGGGGCCTGGGCGGGGAATTTTCCAGGGAACTCTCTAAAGGACAGGTGCCCTCTGTCACCCTGGGAGTGCCCACGCCATCCCTTAACCCTGCAGGACACTATCATCCAGCAATAAGCAGCCCTCTGCCTCCACGGGGCTCAAACACCTGGGCCCGTTGTGCGAGCACCTGGCGTTCGTGCAGGCAAACCCGCAGACCCCTCTGGCCCGAACCCACCACTGGGAAGATCCCACTTTTCTTCCATCCGTAAGGGGTCCTCCTGGAGGATTGGAGGAACATGGGGAGGCCCCCAGGAGATGGCTTTTCTCCGAGCCGCGGCTGGCTCCTTTCGGGCCTGTACGTGGGCCGCGCGTGCGCACTCAGGCTCCCCACAACAGGCCTCCCTCGGGTCACGGCACCCACCCTTGAGGTGTCTCCTGACCCACCCTTGAGGGGTCACGTGACCCACCCCTGGGGGGTCTCGTGACGCACCCCTGAGGGGTCACGTGACCCACCCCTGGGGGGTCTCGTGACCCACCCCTGAGGGGTCTCGTGACACACCCAGGCGGTGTCACGTGACCCACCCTGGGGGGTCTGGTGACCCACCCTTGAGGGGTCACGTGACGCACCCCTGAGGGGTCACGTGACCCACCCCTGGGGGGTCTCGTGACCCACCCCTGAGGGGTCACGTGACCCACCCTTGAGGGGTCTCGTGACGCACCCAGGCGCTGTCACGTGACCCACCCTGGGGGGTCTGGTGACCCACCCTTGAGGGGTCACGTGACGCACCCCTGGGGGGTCTCGTGACCCACCCCTGAGGGGTCACGTGACCCACCCTTGAGGGGTCTCGTGACCCACCCTTGGGAGGTCTCCTGTCCCACCCTGGAGGGGTCAGGAGACCCCCCCTTGAGAGGTCACAGCAGTTTCACAGGGTCCCTGCGCACCTGTCCATGGAAACAGAAGCCCTCCCTGCCACTCAGAGGACCGCGGGATTTCCCCTAGGCCACACTGCCCAGCAGCACTCTCAGCCCCGCACAGACTGTGTGCTAAGGACAGACTTGGATACCGGGGCCCTGGGCGGGGGATTTTCCATGGAACTCTCTAAGGGCCCGGTGCCCTGTGTCGCCCGGGAGTGCCCATGCCCTTCCTTGACCCCGCAGGACACTTGCATCCAGCAATAAGCAGCCGTCTGCCTCCACGGGGCTCAAACACCTGGGCCCGGTGTGCGGGCACCTGGCGTACGTGGAGGCAAACCCCCTGACCCCTCTGGCCCGAACCCACCACTGCGAAGATCCCCCTTTTCTTCCATCCGTAAAGGGGCCCTCCCTGGGGAGTGGAGGAACATGGGGAGGCCCCCAGGAGATGGCTTTTCTCCGAGCCGCGGCTGGCTCCTTTCGGGCCTGTACGTGGGCCGCGCGTGCGCACTCAGGCTCCCCACAACAGGCCTCCCTCGGGTCACGGCACCCACCCTTGAGGTGTCTCCTGACCCACCCTTGAGGGGTCACGTGACCCACCCCCCGATGGGTCACGTGACCCACACCGGAGGGGTCACGTGACCCACCCCTGGGGGGTCTCGTGACGCACCCCTGAGGGGTCACGTGACCCACCCCTGGGGGGTCTCGTGACCCACCCCTGAGGGGTCTCGTGACGCACCCAGGCGGTGTCACGTGACCCACCCTGGGGGGTCTGGTGACCCACCCTTGAGGGGTCACGTGACGCACCCCTGAGGGGTCACGTGACCCACCCCTGGGGGGTCTCGTGACCCACCCCTGAGGGGTCACGTGACCCACCCTTGAGGGGTCTCGTGACGCACCCAGGCGGTGTCACGTGACCCACCCTGGGGGGTCTGGTGACGCACCCCGGCGGGGTCACGTGACCCACCCTGGGGGGTCTCGTGACCCACCCTTGAGGGGTCACGTGACGCACCCCTGGGGGTCTCGTGACGCACCCCTGAGGGGTCACGTGACCCACCCCTGAGGGGTCACGTGACCCACCCTTGAGGGGTTTCGTGACCCACCATTTTGGGGTCACGTGACCCACCCCCGGGGGGTCTCGTGACGCACCCCTGAGGCGTCACGTGACCCACCCTGGGGGGTCTCGTGACCCACCCTTGAGGGGTCACGTGACCCACCCCTGGGGGGTCTCGTGACGCACCCCTGAGGGGTCACGTGACCCACCCCTGGGGGGTCTCCTGACGCACCCCTGAGGGGTCACGTGACCCACCCTTGCGGGGGTCTCGTGACCCACCCTTTGGAGGTCTCCTGTCCCACCCTGGAGGGGTCAGGAGACCCGCCCTTGAGAGGTCACAGCAGTTTCACAGGGTCCCTGCGCACCTGTCCATGGAAACAGAAGCCCTCCCTGCCAGTCAGAGGACCGCGCGATTTCCCCTAGGCCACACTGCCCAGCAGCACTCTCAGCCCCGCACAGACTGTGTGCTAAGGACAGACTTGGATACCGGGGCCCTGGGCGGGGGATTTTCCATGGAACTCTCTAAGGGCCCGGTGCCCTGTGTCGCCCGGGAGTGCCCATGCCCTTCCTTGACCCCGCAGGACACTTGCATCCAGCAATAAGCAGCCGTCTGCCTCCACGGGGCTCAAACACCTGGGCCCCGGTGTGCGGGCACCTGGCGTACGTGGAGGCAAACCCCCTGACCCCTCTGGCCCGAACCCACCACTGCGAAGATCCCCCTTTTCTTCCATCCGTAAAGGGGCCCTCCCTGGGGAGTGGAGGAACATGGGGAGGCCCTCAGGAGATGGCTTTTATCTGAGCCGCGGCTGGCTCGTTTTGGGCCTATACGTGGGCCGCGCATGCGCACTCAGGCTCCCAAGCACACGCCTTCCTCGGCTCACCTGACCCACCATTTAGAGGTCACAGCAGTTCCACAGGGTCCCTGGGCACCTGTCCATGGACACAGGAGCCCTCCCTGCCACCTAAAGGACCACGCGATTTCCGCTGGCGAACACTCCCCAGAAGCACTCCCAGCCTCGCACAGACACTGTGCGCAGGAGAGACTTGTGGACCAGGGGCCTGGGCGGGGAATTTTCCAGGGAACTCTCTAAAGGCCAGGTGCCCTCTGTCGCCCTGGGAGTGCCCACGCCATCCCTTAACCCTGCAGGACACTATCATCCAGCAATAAGCAGCCCTCTGCCTCCACGGGGCTCAAACACCTGGACCCGTTGTGCGAGCACCTGGCGTTCGTGCAGGCAAACCCGCAGACCCCTCTGGCCCGAACCCACCACTGCGAAGATCCCACTTTTCTTCCATCCGTAAAGGGGTCCTCCTGGAGGAGTGGAGGAACATGGGGTGGCCCCCAGGAGATGGCTTTTCTCCGAGCCGCGGCTGGCTCCTTTCGGGCCTTTACCTGGGCCGCGCGTGCGCACTCAGGCTCCCCACAACAGGCCTCCCTCGGGTCACGGCACCCACCCTTGAGGTGTCTCCTGACCCACCCTTGAGGGGTCACGTGACCCACCCCCGATGGGTCACGTGACCCACACCGGAGGGGTCACGTGACCCACCCCTGGGGGGTCTCGTGACCCACACTTGAGGGGTCACGTGACCCACCCCTGAGGGGTCTCGTGACGCACCCCTGAGGGGTCACGTGACGCACCCCTGAGGGGTCACGTGACCCACCCTTGAGGGGTCACGTGACCCACCCTGCGGGGTCTCGTGACCCACCCTTGAGGTGTCTCCTGACCCACCCTTGAGGGGTCACGTGACCCACCCCTGGGGGGTCTCGTGACCCACCCTTGAGGGGTTTCGTGACCCACCATTTTGGGGTCACGTGACCCACCCCTGGGGGGTCTCGTGACGCACCCCTGAGGGGTCACGTGACCCACCCTGGGGGGGTTTCGTCACCCACCATTTTGGGGTCACGTGACCCACCCCTGGGGGGTCTCGTGACGCACCCCTGAGGGGTCACGTGACCCACCCTGGGGGGTCTCGTGACGCACCCCTGAGGGGTCACGTGACCCACCCCTGAGGGGTCACGTGACCCACCCCTGGGGGGTCTCATGACGCACCCCTGAGGGGTCACGTGACGCACCCATGGGGGGTCTCGTGACGCACCCCTGAGGGGTCACGTGACCCACCCTTGAGGGGTTTCGTGACCCACCATTTTGGGGTCACGTGACCCACCCTTGCGGGGTCTCGTGACCCACCCTTGGGAGGTCTCCTGTCCCACCCTGGAGGGGTCAGGAGACCCGCCCTTGAGAGGTCACAGCAGTTTCACAGGGTCCCTGCGCACCTGTCCATGGAAACAGAAGCCCTCCCTGCCAGTCAGAGGACCGCGGGATTTCCCCTAGGCCACACTGCCCAGCAGCACTCTCAGCCCCGCACAGACTGTGTGCTAAGGACAGACTTGGATACCGGGGCCCTGGGCGGGGGATTTTCCATGGAACTCTCTAAGGGCCCGGTGCCCTGTGTCGCCCGGGAGTGCCCATGCCCTTCCTTGACCCCGCAGGACACTTGCATCCAGCAATAAGCAGCCGTCTGCCTCCACGGGGCTCAAACACCTGGGCCCCGGTGTGTGGGCACCTGGCTTACGTGGAGGCAAACCCCCTGACCCCTCTGGCCCGAACCCACCACTGCGAAGATCCCCCTTTTCTTCCATCCGTAAAGGGGCCCTCCCTGGGGAGTGTAGGAACATGGGGAGGCCCCCAGGAGATGGCTTTTCTCCGAGCCGCGGCTGGCTCCTTTCGGGCCTGTACATGGGCCGCGCGTGCGCACTCAGGCTCCCCACAACAGGCCTCCCTCGGGTCACGGCACCCACCCTTGAGGTGTCTCCTGACCCACCCTTGAGGGGTCACGTGACGCACCCCTGGGGGGTCTCGTGAAGCACACCTGAGGGGTCACGTGACCCACCCCTGAGGGGTCACGTGACCCACCCCTGAGGGGTCACGTGACCCACCCTTGAGGGGTTTCGTGACCCACCATTTTGGGGTCACGTGACCCACCCTGGGGGGTCTCGTGACCCACCCTTGAGGGGTCACGTGACGCACCCCTGGGGGGTCTCGTGAAGCACACCTGAGGGGTCACGTGACCCACCCCTGAGGGGTCACGTGACCCGCCCCTGGGGGGTCGCGTGACCCACCCCTGAGGGGTCACGTGACCCACCCTTGAGGGGTCTCGTGACGCACCCAGGCGGTGTCACGTGACCCACCCTGGGGGGTCTGGTGACCCACCCTTGAGGGGTCACGTGACGCACCCCTGAGGGGTCACGTGACCCACCCTTGAGGGGTCTCGTGACCCACCCTTAGGAGGTCTCCTGTCCCACCCTGGAGGGGTCAGGAGACCCGCCCTTGAGAGGTCACAGCAGTTTCACAGGGTCCCTGCGCACCTGTCCATGGAAACAGAAGCCCTCCCTGCCACTAAGAGGACCGCGGGATTTCCCCTAGGCCACACTGCCCAGCAGCACTCTCAGCCCCGCACAGACTGTGTGCTAAGGACAGACTTGGATACCGGGGCCCTGGGCGGGGGATTTTCCATGGAACTCTCTAAGGGCCCGGTGCCCTGTGTCGCCCGGGAGTGCCCATGCCCTTCCTTGACCCCGCAGGACACTTGCATCCAGCAATAAGCAGCCGTCTGCCTCCACGGGGCTCAAACACCTGGGCCCGGTGTGCGGGCACCTGGCGTACGTGGAGGCAAACCCCCTGACCCCTCTGGCCCGAACCCACCACTGCGAAGATCCCCCTTTTCTTCCATCCGTAAAGGGGCCCTCCCTGGGGAGTGGAGGAACATGGGGAGGCCCCCAGGAGATGGCTTTTCCCTGAGCCGCGGCTGGCTCCTTTCGGGCCTATATGTGGGCCGCGCATGCGCACTCAGGCTCCCAAGCACACGCCTTCCTCGGCTCACCTGACCCACCCTTTAGAGGTCACAGCAGTTCCACAGGGTCCCTGGGCACCTGTCCATGGACACAGGAGCCCTCCCTGCCACCTAAAGGACCACGCGATTTCCGCTGGGGAACACTCCCCAGAAGCACTCCCAGCCTCGCACAGACACTGTGCGCAGGAGGGACTTGTGGACAAGGGGCCTGGGCGGGGAATTTTCCAGGGAACTCTCTAAAGGCCAGGTGCCCTCTGTCGCCCTGGGAGTGCCCCCGCCATCCCTTAACCCTGCAGGACACTATCATCCAGCAATAAGCAGCCCTCTGCCTCCACGGGGCTCAAACACCTGGGCCCGTTGTGCGAGCACCTGGCGTTCGTGCAGGCAAACCCGCAGACCCCTCTGGCCCGAACCCACCACTGCGAAGATCCCACTTTTCTTCCATCCGTAAAGGGGTCCTCCTGGAGGAGTGGAGGAACATGGGGAGGCCCCCAGGAGATGGCTTTTCTCCGAGCCGCGGCTGGCTCCTTTCGGGCCTGTACGTGGGCCGCGCGTGCGCACTCAGGCTCCCCACAACAGGCCTCCCTCGGGTCACGGCACCCACCCTTGAGGTGTCTCCTGACCCACCCTTGAGGGGTCACGTGACCCACCCCTGGGGGGTCTCGTGACACACCCAGGCGGGGTCACGTGACCCACCCGGGGGGGTCTCGTGACCCACCCCTGGGGGGTCTCGTGACGCACCCCTGAGGGGTCACGTGACCCACCCCTGGGGGGTCTCGTGACCCACCCCTGAGGGGTCACGTGACCCACCCTTGAGGGGTCTCGTGACCCACCCTTGGGAGGTCTCCTGTCCCACCCTGGAGGGGTCAGGAGACCCGCCCTTGAGAGGTCACAGCAGTTTCACAGGGTCCCTGCGCACCTGTCCATGGAAACAGAAGCCCTCCCTGCCACTCAGAGGACCGCGGGATTTCCCCTAGGCCACACTGCCCAGCAGCACTCTCAGCCCCGCACAGGCTGTGTGCTAAGGACAGACTTGGATACCGGGGCCCTGGGCGGGGGATTTTCCATGGAACTCTCTAAGGGCCCGGTGCCCTGTGTCGCCCGGGAGTGCCCATGCCCTTCCTTGACCCCGCAGGACACTTGCATCCAGCAATAAGCAGCCGTCTGCCTCCACGGGGCTCAAACACCTGGGCCCGGTGTGCGGGAACCTGGCGTACGTGGAGGCAAACCCCCTGACCCCTCTGGCCCGAACCCACCACTGCGAAGATCCCCCTTTTCTTCCATCCGTAAAGGGGCCCTCCCTGGGGAGTGGAGGAACATGGGGAGGCCCCCAGGAGATGGCTTTTCCCTGAGCCGCGGCTGGCTCCTTTCGGGCCTATATGTGGGCCGCGCATGCGCACTCAGGCTCCCAAGCACACGCCTTCCTCGGCTCACCTGACCCACCCTTTAGAGGTCACAGCAGTTCCACAGGGTCCCTGGGCACCTGTCCATGGACACAGGAGCCCTCCCTGCCACCTAAAGGACCACGCGATTTCCGCTGGGGAACACTCCCCAGAAGCACTCCCAGCCTCGCACAGACACTGTGCGCAGGAGGGACTTGTGGACAAGGGGCCTGGGCGGGGAATTTTCCAGGGAACTCTCTAAAGGCCAGGTGCCCTCTGTCGCCCTGGGAGTGCCCACGCCATCCCTTAACCCTGCAGGACACTATCATCCAGCAATAAGCAGCCCTCTGCCTCCACGGGGCTCAAACACCTGGGCCCGTTGTGCGAGCACCTGGCGTTCGTGCAGGCAAACCCGCAGACCCCTCTGGCCCGAACCCACCACTGCGAAGATCCCACTTTTCTTTCATCCGTAAAGGGGTCCTCCTGGAGGAGTGGAGGAACATGTGGAGGCCCCCAGGAGATGGCTTTTCTCCGAGCCGCGGCTGGCTCCTTTCGGGCCTGTACGTGGGCCGCGCGTGCGCACTCAGGCTCCCCACAACAGGCCTCCCTCGGGTCACGGCACCCACCCTTGAGGTGTCTCCTGACCCACCCTTGAGGGGTCACGTGACCCACCCCCGATGGGTCACGTGACCCACACCGGAGGGGTCACGTGACCCACCCCTGGGGGGTCTCGTGACGCACCCCTGAGGGGTCACGTGACCCACCCCTGGGGGGTCTCGTGACCCACCCCTGAGGGGTCTCGTGACGCACCCAGGCGGTGTCACGTGACCCACCCTGGGGGGTCTGGTGACCCACCCTTGAGGGGTCACGTGACGCACCCCTGAGGGGTCACGTGACCCACCCCTGGGGGGTCTCGTGACCCACCCCTGAGGGGTCACGTGACCCACCCTTGAGGGGTCTCGTGACGCACCCAGGCGCTGTCACGTGACCCACCCTGGGGGGTCTGGTGACCCACCCTTGAGGGGTCACGTGACGCACCCCTGGGGGGTCTCGTGACCCACCCCTGAGGGGTCACGTGACCCACCCTTGAGGGGTCTCGTGACCCACCCTTGGGAGGTCTCCTGTCCCACCCTGGAGGGGTCAGGAGACCCGCCCTTGAGAGGTCACAGCAGTTTCACAGGGTCCCTGCGCACCTGTCCATGGAAACAGAAGCCCTCCCTGCCACTCAGAGGACCGCGGGATTTCCCCTAGGCCACACTGCCCAGCAGCACTCTCAGCCCCGCACAGACTGTGTGCTAAGGACAGACTTGGATACCGGGGCCCTGGGCGGGGGATTTTCCATGGAACTCTCTAAGGGCCCGGTGCCCTGTGTCGCCCGGGAGTGCCCATGCCCTTCCTTGACCCCGCAGGACACTTGCATCCAGCAATAAGCAGCCGTCTGCCTCCACGGGGCTCAAACACCTGGGCCCGGTGTGCGGGCACCTGGCGTACGTGGAGGCAAACCCCCTGACCCCTCTGGCCCGAACCCACCACTGCGAAGATCCCCCTTTTCTTCCATCCGTAAAGGGGCCCTCCCTGGGGAGTGGAGGAACATGGGGAGGCCCCCAGGAGATGGCTTTTCTCCGAGCCGCGGCTGGCTCCTTTCGGGCCTGTACGTGGGCCGCGCGTGCGCACTCAGGCTCCCCACAACAGGCCTCCCTCGGGTCACGGCACCCACCCTTGAGGTGTCTCCTGACCCACCCTTGAGGGGTCACGTGACCCACCCCCCGATGGGTCACGTGACCCACACCGGAGGGGTCACGTGACCCACCCCTGGGGGGTCTCGTGACGCACCCCTGAGGGGTCACGTGACCCACCCCTGGGGGGTCTCGTGACCCACCCCTGAGGGGTCTCGTGACGCACCCAGGCGGTGTCACGTGACCCACCCTGGGGGGTCTGGTGACCCACCCTTGAGGGGTCACGTGACCCACCCCTGGGGGGTCTCGTGACGCACCCCTGAGGGGTCACGTGACCCACCCCTGGGGGGTCTCGTGACCCACCCCTGAGGGGTCTCGTGACGCACCCAGGCGGTGTCACGTGACCCACCCTGGGGGGTCTGGTGACCCACCCTTGAGGGGTCACGTGACGCACCCCTGAGGGGTCACGTGACCCACCCCTGGGGGGTCTCGTGACCCACCCCTGAGGGGTCACGTGACCCACCCTTGAGGGGTCTCGTGACGCACCCAGGCGGTGTCACGTGACCCACCCTGGGGGGTCTGGTGACCCACCCTTGAGGGGTCACGTGACGCACCCCTGGGGGGTCTCGTGACCCACCCCTGAGGGGTCACGTGACCCACCCTTGAGGGGTCTCGTGACCCACCCTTGGGAGGTCTCCTGTCCCACCCTGGAGGGGTCAGGAGACCCGCCCTTGAGAGGTCACAGCAGTTTCACAGGGTCCCTGCGCACCTGTCCATGGAAACAGAAGCCCTCCCTGCCACTCAGAGGACCGCGGGATTTCCCCTAGGCCACACTGCCCAGCAGCACTCTCAGCCCCGCACAGACTGTGTGCTAAGGACAGACTTGGATACCGGGGCCCTGGGCGGGGGATTTTCCATGGAACTCTCTAAGGGCCCGGTGCCCTGTGTCGCCCGGGAGTGCCCATGCCCTTCCTTGACCCCGCAGGACACTTGCATCCAGCAATAAGCAGCCGTCTGCCTCCACGGGGCTCAAACACCTGGGCCCCGGTGTGCGGGCACCTGGCGTACGTGGAGGCAAACCCCCTGACCCCTCTGGCCCGAACCCACCACTGCGAAGATCCCCCTTTTCTTCCATCCGTAAAGGGTTCCTCCTGGAGGAGTGGAGGAACATGGGGTGGCCCCCAGGAGATGGCTTTTCTCCGAGCCGCGGCTGGCTCCTTTCGGGCCTGTACGTGGGCCGCGCGTGCGCACTCAGGCTCCCCACAACAGGCCTCCCTCGGGTCACGGCACCCACCCTTGAGGTGTCTCCTGACCCACCCTTGAGGGGTCACGTGACCCACACCGGAGGGGTCACGTGACCCTTCCCTGGGGGGTCTCGTGACGCACCCCGGCGGGGTCACGTGACCCACCCTGGGGGGTCTCGTGACCCACCCTTGAGGGGTCACGTGACGCACCCCTGGGGGTCTCGTGACGCACCCCCTGAGGGGTCACGTGACCCACCCCTGAGGGGTCACGTGACCCACCCTTGAGGGGTTTCGTGACCCACCATTTTGGGGTCACGTGACCCACCCCCGGGGGGTCTCGTGACGCACCCCTGAGGCGTCACGTGACCCACCCTGGGGGGGTCTCGTGACCCACCCTTGAGGGGTCACGTGACCCACCCCTGGGGGGTCTCGTGACGCACCCCTGAGGGGTCACGTGACCCACCCCTGGGGGGTCTCCTGACGCACCCCTGAGGGGTCACGTGACCCACCCTTGCGGGGTCTCGTGACCCACCCTTTGGAGGTCTCCTGTCCCACCCTGGAGGGGTCAGGAGACCCGCCCTTGAGAGGTCACAGCAGTTTCACAGGGTCCCTGCGCACCTGTCCATGGAAACAGAAGCCCTCCCTGCCAGTCAGAGGACCGCGCGATTTCCCCTAGGCCACACTGCCCAGCAGCACTCTCAGCCCCGCACAGACTGTGTGCTAAGGACAGACTTGGATACCGGGGCCCTGGGCGGGGGATTTTCCATGGAACTCTCTAAGGGCCCGGTGCCCTGTGTCGCCCGGGAGTGCCCATGCCCTTCCTTGACCCCGCAGGACACTTGCATCCAGCAATAAGCAGCCGTCTGCCTCCACGGGGCTCAAACACCTGGGCCCCGGTGTGCGGGCACCTGGCGTACGTGGAGGCAAACCCCCTGACCCCTCTGGCCCGAACCCACCACTGCGAAGATCCCCCTTTTCTTCCATCCGTAAAGGGGCCCTCCCTGGGGAGTGGAGGAACATGGGGAGGCCCTCAGGAGATGGCTTTTATCTGAGCCGCGGCTGGCTCGTTTTGGGCCTATACGTGGGCCGCGCATGCGCACTCAGGCTCCCAAGCACACGCCTTCCTCGGCTCACCTGACCCACCATTTAGAGGTCACAGCAGTTCCACAGGGTCCCTGGGCACCTGTCCATGGACACAGGAGCCCTCCCTGCCACCTAAAGGACCACCGCGATTTCCGCTGGCGAACACTCCCCAGAAGCACTCCCAGCCTCGCACAGACACTGTGCGCAGGAGAGACTTGTGGACCAGGGGCCTGGGCGGGGAATTTTCCAGGGAACTCTCTAAAGGCCAGGTGCCCTCTGTCGCCCTGGGAGTGCCCACGCCATCCCTTAACCCTGCAGGACACTATCATCCAGCAATAAGCAGCCCTCTGCCTCCACGGGGCTCAAACACCTGGACCCGTTGTGCGAGCACCTGGCGTTCGTGCAGGCAAACCCGCAGACCCCTCTGGCCCGAACCCACCACTGCGAAGATCCCACTTTTCTTCCATCCGTAAAGGGGTCCTCCTGGAGGAGTGGAGGAACATGGGGGTGGCCCCCAGGAGATGGCTTTTCTCCGAGCCGCGGCTGGCTCCTTTCGGGCCTTTACCTGGGCCGCGCGTGCGCACTCAGGCTCCCCACAACAGGCCTCCCTCGGGTCACGGCACCCACCCTTGAGGTGTCTCCTGACCCACCCTTGAGGGGTCACGTGACCCACCCCGATGGGTCACGTGACCCACACCAGAGGGGTCACGTGACCCACCCCTGGGGGGTCTCGTGACCCACCCTTGAGGGGTCACGTGACCCACCCCTGGGGGGTCTCGTGATGCACCCCTGAGGGGTCACGTGACCCACCCCTGGGGGGTCTCGTGACCCACCCCTGAGGGGTCACGTGACCCACCCTTGCGGGGTCTCGTGACCCACCCTTGAGGGGTCACGTGACCCACCCGTGGGGGGGTCTCGTGACGCACCCCTGAGGGGTCACGTGACCCACCCCTGGGGGGTCTCGTGACGCACCCCTGAGGGGTCACGTGACCCACCCTTGCGGGGTCTCGTGACCCACCCTTGGGAGGTCTCCTGTCCCACCCTGGAGGGGTCAGGAGACCCGCCCTTGAGAGGTCACAGCAGTTTCACAGGGTCCCTGCGCACCTGTCCATGGAAACAGAAGCCCTCCCTGCCGCTCAGAGGACCGCGGGATTTCCCCTAGGCCACACTGCCCAGCAGCACTCTCAGCCCCGCACAGACTGTGTGCTAAGGACAGACTTGGATACCGGGGCCCTGGGCGGGGGATTTTCCATGGAACTCTCTAAGGGCCCGGTGCCCTGTGTCGCCCGGGAGTGCCCATGCCCTTCCTTGACCCCGCAGGACACTTGCATCCAGCAATAAGCAGCCGTCTGCCTCCATGGGGCTCAAACACCTGGGCCCGGTGTGCGAGCACCTGGCGTACGTGGAGGCAAACCCCTGACCCCTCTGGCCCGAACCCACCACTGCGAAGATCCCCCTTTTCTTCCATCCGTAAAGGGGCCCTCCCTGGGGAGTGGAGGAACATGGGGAGGCCCCCAGGAGATGGCTTTTCTCCGAGCCGCGGCTGGCTCCTTTCGGGCCTATACGTGGGCCGCGCATGCGCACTCAGGCTCCCAAGCACACGCCTTCCTCGGCTCACCTGACCCACCATTTAGAGGTCACAGCAGTTCCACAGGTTCCCTGGGCACCTGTCCATGGACACAGGAGCCCTCCCTGCCACCTAAAGGACCACGCGATTTCCGCTGGGGAACACTCCCCAGAAGCACTCCCAGCCTCTCACAGACACTGTGCGCAGGAGAGACTTGTGGACCAGGGGCCTGGGCGGGGAATTTTCCAGGGAACTCTCTAAAGGCCAGGTACCCTCTGTCGCCCTGGGAGTGCCCACGCCATCCCTTAACCCTGCAGGACACTATCATCCAGCAATAAGCAGCCCTCTGCCTCCACGGGGCTCAAACACCTGGGCCCGTTGTGCGAGCACCTGGCGTTCGTGCAGGCAAACCCGCAGACCCCTCTGGCCCGAACCCACCACTGCGAAGATCCCACTTTTCTTCCATCCGTAAAGGGGTCCTCCTGGAGGAGTGGAGGAACATGGGGAGGCCCCCAGGAGATGGCTTTTCTCCGAGCCGCGGCTGGCTCCTTTCGGGCCTGTACGAGGGCCGCGCGTGCGCACTCAGGCTCCCCACAACAGGCCTCCCTCGGGTCACGGCACCCACCCTTGAGGTGTCTCCTGACCCACCCTTGAGGGGTCACGTGACCCACCCCCGATGGGTCACGTGACCCACACCGGAGGGGTCACGTGACCCTCCCCTGGGGGGTCTCGTGACGCACCCCGGCGGGGTCTCGTGACCCACCCTTGAGGGGTCACGTGACGCACCCCTGGGGGTCTCGTGACGCACCCCTGAGGGGTCACGTGACCCACCCCTGAGGGGTCACGTGACCCACCCTTGAGGGGTTTCGTGACCCACCATTTTGGGGTCACGTGACCCACCCCTGGGGGGTCTCGTGACGCACCCCTGAGGGCTCACGTGACCCACCCTGGGGGGTCACGTGACCCACCCCTGGGGGGTCTCGTGATGCACCCCTGAGGGGTCACGTGACCCACCCCTGGGGGGTCTCGTGACCCACCCCTGAGGGGTCACGTGACCCACCCTTGCGGGGTCTCGTGACCCACCCTTGAGGGGTCACGTGACCCACCCGTGGGGGGTCTCGTGACGCACCCCTGAGGGGTCACGTGACCCACCCCTGGGGGGTCTCGTGACGCACCCCTGAGGGGTCACGTGACCCACCCTTGCAGGGTCTCGTGACCCACCCTTGGGAGGTCTCCTGTCCCACCCTGGAGGGGTCAGGAGACCCGCCCTTGAGAGGTCACAGCAGTTTCACAGGGTCCCTGCGCACCTGTCCATGGAAACAGAAGCCCTCCCTGCCGCTCAGAGGACCGCGGGATTTCCCCTAGGCCACACTGCCCAGCAGCACTCTCAGCCCCGCACAGACTGTGTGCTAAGGACAGACTTGGATACCGGGGCCCTGGGCGGGGGATTTTCCATGGAACTCTCTAAGGGCCCGGTGCCCTGTGTCGCCCGGGAGTGCCCATGCCCTTCCTTGACCCCGCAGGACACTTGCATCCAGCAATAAGCAGCCGTCTGCCTCCATGGGGCTCAAACACCTGGGCCCGGTGTGCGGGCACCTGGCGTACGTGGAGGCAAACCCCTGACCCCTCTGGCCCGAACCCACCACTGCGAAGATCCCCCTTTTCTTCCATCCGTAAAGGGGCCCTACCTGGGGAGTGGAGGAACATGGGGAGGCCCCCAGGAGATGGCTTTTCTCCGAGCCGCGGCTGGCTCCTTTCGGGCCTGTACGAGGGCCGCGCGTGCGCACTCAGGCTCCCCACAACAGGCCTCCCTCGGGTCACGGCACCCACCCTTGAGGTGTCTCCTGACCCACCCTTGAGGGGTCACGTGACCCACCCCTGGGGGGTCTCGTGACGCACCCCTGAGGGGTCACGTGACCCACCCCTGAGGGGTCACGTGACGCACCCCTGGGGGGTCTCGTGACGCACACCTGAGGGGTCACGTGACCCACCCTTGAGGGGTTTCGTGACCCACCATTTTGGGGTCCGGTGACCCACCCTTGCGGGGTCTCGTGACCCACCCTTGGGAGGTCTCCTGTCCCACCCTGGAGGGGTCAGGAGACCCGCCCTTGAGAGGTCACAGCAGTTTCACAGGGTCCCTGCGCACCTGTCCATGGAAACAGAAGCCCTCCCTGCCAGTCAGAGGACCGCGCGATTTCCCCTAGGCCACACTGCCCAGCAGCGCTCTCAGCCCCGCACAGACTGTGTGCTAAGGACAGACTTGGATACCGGGGCCCTAGGCGGGGGATTTTCCATGGAACTCTCTAAGGGCCCGGTGCCCTGTGTCGCCCGGGAGTGCCCATGCCCTTCCTTGACCCCGCAGGACACTTGCATCCAGCAATAAGCAGCCGTCTGCCTCCACGGGGCTCAAACACCTGGGCCCCGGTGTGCGGGCACCTGGCGTACGTGGAGGCAAACCCCCTGACCCCTCTGGCCCGAACCCACCACTGCGAAGATCCCCGTTTTCTTCCATCCGTAAAGGGGCCCTCCCTGGGGAGTGGAGGAACATGGGGAGGCCCCCAGGAGATGGCTTTTCTCCGAGCCGCGGCTGGCTCGTTTCGGGCCTATACGTGGGCCGCGCATGCCCACTCAGGCTCCCAAGCACACGCCTTCCTCGGCTCACCTGACCCACCATTTAGAGGTCACAGCAGTTCCACAGGGTCCCTGGGCACCTGTCCATGGACACAGGAGCCCTCCCTGCCACCTAAAGGACCACGCGATTTCCGCTGGCGAACACTCCCCAGAAGCACTCCCAGCCTCGCACTGACACTGTGCGCAGGAGAGACTTGTGGACCAGGGGCCTGGGCGGGGAATTTTCCAGGGAACTCTCTAAAGGCCAGGTGCCCTCTGTCGCCCTGGGAGTGCCCACGCCATCCCTTAACCCTGCAGGACACTATCATCCAGCAATAAGCAGCCGTCTGCCTCCACGGGGCTCAAACACCTGGGCCCCGGTGTGCGGGCACCTGGCGTACGTGGAGGCAAACCCCCTGACCCCTCTGGCCCGAACCCACCACTGCGAAGATCCCCCTTTTCTTCCATCCGTAAAGGGGCCCTCCCTGGGGAGTGGAGGAACATGGGGAGGCCCCCAGGAGATGGCTTTTCTCCGAGCCGAGGCTGGCTCCTTTCGGGCCTGTACGTGGGCCGCGCGTGCGCACTCAGGCTCCCCACAACAGGCCTCCCTCGGGTCACGGCACCCACCCTTGAGGTGTCTCCTGACCCACCCTTGAGGGGTCACGTGACGCACCCCTGGGGGGTCTCGTGACGCACCACTGATGGGTCACGTGACCCACCCCTGAGGGGTCACGTGACCCACCCTTGAGGGGTTTCGTGACCCACCATTTTGGGGTCACGTGACCCACCCCTGGGGGGTCTCCTGACGCACCCCTGAGGGGTCACGTGACCCACCCTGGGGGGTCTCGTGACGCACCCCTGAGGGGTCACGTGACCCACCCCGGGGGGTCTCGTGACGCACCCCTGAGGGGTCGTGTGACCCACCCCTGGGGGGTCTCGTGACGCACCCCTGAGGGGTCACGTGACCCACCCTGGGGGGTCTCCTGACGCACCCCTGAGGGGTCACGTGACCCACCCTTGCGGGGTCTCGTGACCCACCCTTGGGAGGTCTCCTGTCCCACCCTGGAGGGGTCAGGAGACCCGCCCTTGAGAGGTCACAGCAGTTTCACAGGGTCCCTGCGCACCTGTCCATGGAAACAGAAGCCCTCCCTGCCAGTCAGAGGACCGCGCGATTTCCCCTAGGCCACACTGCCCAGCAGCACTCTCAGCCCCGCACAGACTGTGGCTAAGGACAGACTTGGATACCGGGGCCCTGGGCGGGGGATTTTCCATGGAACTCTCTAAGGGCCCGGTGCCCTGTGTCGCCCGGGAGTGCCCATGCCCTTCCTTGACCCCGCAGGACACTTGCATCCAGCAATAAGCAGCCGTCTGCCTCCACGGGGCTCAAACACCTGGGCCCCGGTGTGCGGGCACCTGGCGTACGTGGAGGCAAACCCCCTGACCCCTCTGGCCCGAACCCACCACTGCGAAGATCCCCGTTTTCTTCCATCCGTAAAGGGGCCCTCCCTGGGGAGTGGAGGAACATGGGGAGGCCCCCAGGAGATGGCTTTTCTCCGAGCCGCGGCTGGCTCGTTTCGGGCCTATACGTGGGCCGCGCATGCCCACTCAGGCTCCCAAGCACACGCCTTCCTCGGCTCACCTGACCCACCATTTAGAGGTCACAGCAGTTCCACAGGGTCCCTGGGCACCTGTCCATGGACACAGGAGCCCTCCCTGCCACCTAAAGGACCACGCGATTTCCGCTGGCGAACACTCCCCAGAAGCACTCCCAGCCTCGCACAGACACTGTGCGCAGGAGAGACTTGTGGACCAGGGGCCTGGGCGGGGAATTTTCCAGGGAACTCTCTAAAGGCCAGGTGCCCTCTGTCGCCCTGGGAGTGCCCACGCCATCCCTTAACCCTGCAGGACACTATCATCCAGCAATAAGCAGCCCTCTGCCTCCACGGGGCTCAAACACCTGGGCCCGTTGTGCGAGCACCTGGCGTTCGTGCAGGCAAACCCGCAGACCCCTCTGGCCCGAACCCACCACTGCGAAGATCCCACTTTTCTTCCATCCGTAAAGGGGTCCTCCTGGAGGAGTGGAGGAACATGGGGAGGCCCCCAGGACATGGCTTTTCTCCGAGCCGCGGCTGGCTCCTTTCGGGCCTGTACATGGGCCGCGCGTGCGCACTCAGGCTCCCCACAACAGGCCTCCCTCGGGTCACGGCACCCACCCTTGAGGTGTCTCCTAACCCACCCTTGAGGGGTCACGTGACCCACCCCCGATGGGTCACGTGACCCACACCGGAGGGGTCACGTGACCCACCCCGGCGGGGTCACGTGACCCACCCTGGGGGGTCTCGTGACCCACCCTTGAGGGGTCACGTGACGCACCCCTGGGGGGTCTCGTGACGCACCCCTGAGGGGTCACGTGACCCACACCGGAGGGGTCACGTGACCCACCCTTGAGGGGTTTCGTGACCCACCATTTTGGGTTCACGTGACCCACCCCTGGGGGGTCTCGTGACGCACCCCTGAGTGGTCACGTGACCCACACTGGGGGGTCTCGTGACGCACCCCTGAGGGGTCACGTGACCCACCCCTGGGGGGTCTCGTGACGCACCCCTGAGGGGTCACGTGACCCACCCTTGCGGGGTCTCGTGACCCACCCTTGGGAGGTCTCCTGTCCCACCCTGGAGGGGTCAGGAGACCCGCCCTTGAGAGGTCACAGCAGTTTCACAGGGTCCCTGCGCACCTGTCCATGGAAACAGAAGCCCTCCCTGCCGCTCAGAGGACCGAGGGATTTCCCCTAGGCCACACTGCCCAGCAGCACTCTCAGCCCCGCACAGACTGTGTGCTAAGGACAGACTTGGATACCGGGGCCCTAGGCGGGGGATTTTCCATGGAACTCTCTAAGGGACCGGTGCCCTGTGTCGCCCGGGAGTGCCCATGCCCTTCCTTGACCCCGCAGGACACTTGCATCCAGCAATAAGCAGCCGTCTGCCTCCATGGGGCTCAAACACCTGGGCCCGGTGTGCGGGCACCTGGCGTACGTGGAGGCAAACCCCTGACCCCTCTGGCCCGAACCCACCACTGCGAAGATCCCCCTTTTCTTCCATCCGTAAAGGGGCCCTCCCTGGGGAGTGGAGGAACATGGGGAGGCCCCCAGGAGATGGCTTTTCTCCGAGCCGCGGCTGGCTCGTTTCGGGCCTATACGTGGGCCGCGCATGCGCACTCAGGCTCCCAAGCACACGCCTTCCTCGGCTCACCTGACCCACCATTTAGAGGTCACAGCAGTTCCACAGGGTCCCTGGGCACCTGTCCATGGACACAGGAGCCCTCCCTGCCACCTAAAGGACCACGCGATTTCCGCTGGGGAACACTCCCCAGAAGCACTCCCAGCCTCGCACAGACACTGTGCGCAGGAGAGACTTGTGGACCAGGGGCCTGGGCGGGGAATTTTCCAGGGAACTCTCTAAAGGCCAGGTACCCTCTGTCGCCCTGGGAGTGCCCACGCCATCCCTTAACCCTGCAGGACACTATCATCCAGCAATAAGCAGCCCTCTGCCTCCACGGGGCTCAAACACCTGGGCCCGTTGTGCGAGCACCTGGCGTTCGTGCAGGCAAACCCGCAGACCCCTCTGGCCCGAACCCACCACTGCGAAGATCCCACTTTTCTTCCATCCGTAAAGGGGTCCTCCTGGAGGAGTGGAGGAACATGGGGAGGCCCCCAGGAGATGGCTTTTCTCCGAGCCGCGGCTGGCTCCTTTCGGGCCTGTACGAGGGCCGCGCGTGCGCACTCAGGCTCCCCACAACAGGCCTCCCTCGGGTCACGGCACCCACCCTTGAGGTGTCTCCTGACCCACCCTTGAGGGGTCACGTGACCCACCCCTGGGGGGTCTCGTGACGCACCCCTGAGGGGTCACGTGACCCACCCCTGAGGGGTCACGTGACGCACCCCTGGGGGGTCTCGTGACGCACACCTGAGGGGTCACGTGACCCACCCTTGAGGGGTTTCGTGACCCACCATTTTGGGGTCCGGTGACCCACCCTTGCGGGGTCTCGTGACCCACCCTTGGGAGGTCTCCTGTCCCACCCTGGAGGGGTCAGGAGACCCGCCCTTGAGAGGTCACAGCAGTTTCACAGGGTCCCTGCGCACCTGTCCATGGAAACAGAAGCCCTCCCTGCCAGTCAGAGGACCGCGCGATTTCCCCTAGGCCACACTGCCCAGCAGCGCTCTCAGCCCCGCACAGACTGTGTGCTAAGGACAGACTTGGATACCGGGGCCCTAGGCGGGGGATTTTCCATGGAACTCTCTAAGGGCCCGGTGCCCTGTGTCGCCCGGGAGTGCCCATGCCCTTCCTTGACCCCGCAGGACACTTGCATCCAGCAATAAGCAGCCGTCTGCCTCCACGGGGCTCAAACACCTGGGCCCCGGTGTGCGGGCACCTGGCGTACGTGGAGGCAAACCCCCTGACCCCTCTGGCCCGAACCCACCACTCCGAAGATCCCCGTTTTCTTCCATCCGTAAAGGGGCCCTCCCTGGGGAGTGGAGGAACATGGGGAGGCCCCCAGGAGATGGCTTTTCTCCGAGCCGCGGCTGGCTCGTTTCGGGCCTATACGTGGGCCGCGCATGCCCACTCAGGCTCCCAAGCACACGCCTTCCTCGGCTCACCTGACCCACCATTTAGAGGTCACAGCAGTTCCACAGGGTCCCTGGGCACCTGTCCATGGACACAGGAGCCCTCCCTGCCACCTAAAGGACCACGCGATTTCCGCTGGCGAACACTCCCCAGAAGCACTCCCAGCCTCGCACAGACACTGTGCGCAGGAGAGACTTGTGGACCAGGGGCCTGGGCGGGGAATTTTCCAGGGAACTCTCTAAAGGCCAGGTGCCCTCTGTCGCCCTGGGAGTGCCCACGCCATCCCTTAACCCTGCAGGACACTATCATCCAGCAATAAGCAGCCCTCTGCCTCCACGGGGCTCAAACACCTGGGCACGTTTTGCGAGCACCTGGCGTTCGTGCAGGCAAACCCGCAGACCCCTCTGGCCCGAACCCACCACTGCGAAGATCCCACTTTTCTTCCATCCGTAAAGGGGTCCTCCTGGAGGAGTGGAGGAACATGGGGAGGCCCCCAGGAGATGGCTTTTCTCCGAGCCGCGGCTGGCTCCTTTCGGGCCTGTACATGGGCCGCGCGTGCGCACTCAGGCTCCCCACAACAGGCCTCCCTCGGGTCACGGCACCCACCCTTGAGGTGTCTCCTAACCCACCCTTGAGGGGTCACGTGACCCACCCCCGATGGGTCACGTGACCCACACCGGAGGGGTCACGTGACCCACCCCGGCGGGGTCACGTGACCCACCCTGGGGGGTCTCGTGACCCACCCTTGAGGGGTCACGTGACGCACCCCTGGGGGGTCTCGTGACGCACCCCTGAGGGGTCACGTGACCCACACCTGAGGGGTCACGTGACCCACCCTTGAGGGGTTTCGTGACCCACCATTTTGGGGTCACGTGACCCACCCCTGGGGGGTCTCGTGACGCACCCCTGAGGGGTCACGTGACCCACACTGGGGGGTCTCGTGACGCACCCCTGAGGGGTCACGTGACCCACCCCTGGGGGGTCTCGTGACGCACCCCTGAGGGGTCACGTGACCCACCCCTGGGGCGTCTCGTGACGCACCCCTGAGGGGTCACGTGACCCACCCTTGCGGGGTCTCGTGACCCACCCTTGGGAGGTCTCCTGTCCCACCCTGGAGGGGTCAGGAGACCCGCCCTTGAGAGGTCACAGCAGTTTCACAGGGTCCCTGCGCACCTGTCCATGGAAACAGAAGCCCTCCATGCCGCTCAGAGGACCTCGGGATTTCCCCTAGGCCACACTGCCCAGCAGCACTCTCAGCCCCGCACAGACTGTGTGCTAAGGACAGACTTGGATACCGGGGCCCTGGGCGGGGGATTTTCCATGGAACTCTCTAAGGGCCCGGTGCCCTGTGTCGCCCGGGAGTGCCCATGCCCTTCCTTGACCCCGCAGGACACTTGCATCCAGCAATAAGCAGCCGTCTGCCTCCATGGGGCTCAAACACCTGGGCCCGGTGTGCGGGCACCTGGCGTACGTGGAGGCAAACCCCTGACCCCTCTGGCCCGAACCCACCACTGCGAAGATCCCCCTTTTCTTCCATCCGTAAAGGGGCCCTCCCTGGGGAGTGGAGGAACATGGGGAGGCCCCCAGGAGATGGCTTTTCTCCGAGCCGCGGCTGGCTCCTTTCGGGCCTATAAGTGGGCCGCGCATGCGCACTCAGGCTCCCAAGCACACGCCTTCCTCGGCTCACCTGACCCACCATTTAGAGGTCACAGCAGTTCCACAGGTTCCCTGGGCACCTGTCCATGGACACAGGAGCCCTCCCTGCCACCTAAAGGACCACGCGATTTCCGCTGGGGAACACTCCCCAGAAGCACTCCCAGCCTCTCACAGACACTGTGCGCAGGAGAGACTTGTGGACCAGGGGCCTGGGCGGGGAATTTTCCAGGGAACTCTCTAAAGGCCAGGTACCCTCTGTCGCCCTGGGAGTGCCCACGCCATCCCTTAACCCTGCAGGACACTATCATCCAGCAATAAGCAGCCCTCTGCCTCCACGGGGCTCAAACACCTGGGCCCGTTGTGCGAGCACCTGGCGTTCGTGCAGGCAAACCCGCAGACCCCTCTGGCCCGAACCCACCACTGCGAAGATCCCACTTTTCTTCCATCCGTAAAGGGGTCCTCCTGGAGGAGTGGAGGAACATGGGGAGGCCCCCAGGAGATGGCTTTTCTCCGAGCCGCGGCTGGCTCCTTTCGGGCCTGTACGAGGGCCGCGCGTGCGCACTCAGGCTCCCCACAACAGGCCTCCCTCGGGTCACGGCACCCACCCTTGAGGTGTCTCCTGACCCACCCTTGAGGGGTCACGTGACCCACCCCTGGGGGGTCTCGTGACGCACCCCTGAGGGGTCACGTGACCCACTCCTGAGGGGTCACGTGACGCACCCCTGGGGGGTCTCGTGACGCACACCTGAGGGGTCACGTGACCCACCCTTGAGGGGTTTCGTGACCCACCATTTTGGGGTCACGTGACCCACCCTTGCGGGGTCTCGTGACCCACCCTTGGGAGGTCTCCTGTCCCACCCTGGAGGGGTCAGGAGACCCGCCCTTGAGAGGTCACAGCAGTTTCACAGGGTCCCTGCGCACCTGTCCATGGAAACAGAAGCCCTCCCTGCCAGTCAGAGGACCGCGCGATTTCCCCTAGGCCACACTGCCCAGCAGCACTCTCAGCCCCGCACAGACTGTGTGCTAAGGACAGACTTGGATACCGGGGCCCTGGGCGGGGGATTTTCCATGGAACTCTCTAAGGGCCCGGTGCCCTGTGTCGCCCGGGAGTGCCCATGCCCTTCCTTGACCCCGCAGGACACTTGCATCCAGCAATAAGCAGCCGTCTGCCTCCACGGGGCTCAAACACCTGGGCCCCGGTGTGCGGGCACCTGGCGTACGTGGAGGCAAACCCCCTGACCCCTCTGGCCCGAACCCACCACTGCGAAGATCCCCGTTTTCTTCCATCCGTAGAGGGGCCCTCCCTGGGGAGTGGAGGAACATGGGGAGGCCCCCAGGAGATGGCTTTTCTCCGAGCCGCGGCTGGCTCGTTTCGGGCCTGTACATGGGCCGCGCGTGCGCACTCAGGCTCCCCACAACAGGCCTCCCTCGGGTCACGGCACCCACCCTTGAGGTGTCTCCTAACCCACCCTTGAGGGGTCACGTGACCCACCCCCGATGGGTCACGTGACCCACACCGGAGGGGTCACGTGACCCACCCCGGCGGGGTCACGTGACCCACCCTGGGGGGTCTCGTGACCCACCCTTGAGGGGTCACGTGACGCACCCCTGGGGGGTCTCGTGACGCACCCCTGAGGGGTCACGTGACCCACACCTGAGGGGTCACGTGACCCACCCTTGAGGGGTTTCGTGACCCACCATTTTGGGTTCACGTGACCCACCCCTGGGGGGTCTCGTGACGCACCCCTGAGTGGTCACGTGACCCACACTGGGGGGTCTCGTGACGCACCCCTGAGGGGTCACGTGACCCACCCCTGGGGGGTCTCGTGACGCACCCCTGAGGGGTCACGTGACCCACCCTTGCGGGGTCTCGTGACCCACCCTTGGGAGGTCTCCTGTCCCACCCTGGAGGGGTCAGGAGACCCGCCCTTGAGAGGTCACAGCAGTTTCACAGGGTCCCTGCGCACCTGTCCATGGAAACAGAAGCCCTCCCTGCCGCTCAGAGGACCGAGGGATTTCCCCTAGGCCACACTGCCCAGCAGCACTCTCAGCCCCGCACAGACTGTGTGCTAAGGACAGACTTGGATACCGGGGCCCTAGGCGGGGGATTTTCCATGGAACTCTCTAAGGGACCGGTGCCCTGTGTCGCCCGGGAGTGCCCATGCCCTTCCTTGACCCCGCAGGACACTTGCATCCAGCAATAAGCAGCCGTCTGCCTCCATGGGGCTCAAACACCTGGGCCCGGTGTGCGGGCACCTGGCGTACGTGGAGGCAAACCCCTGACCCCTCTGGCCCGAACCCACCACTGCGAAGATCCCCCTTTTCTTCCATCCGTAAAGGGGCCCTCCCTGGGGAGTGGAGGAACATGGGGAGGCCCCCAGGAGATGGCTTTTCTCCGAGCCGCGGCTGGCTCGTTTCGGGCCTATACGTGGGCCGCGCATGCGCACTCAGGCTCCCAAGCACACGCCTTCCTCGGCTCACCTGACCCACCATTTAGAGGTCACAGCAGTTCCACAGGGTCCCTGGGCACCTGTCCATGGACACAGGAGCCCTCCCTGCCACCTAAAGGACCACGCGATTTCCGCTGGGGAACACTCCCCAGAAGCACTCCCAGCCTCGCACAGACACTGTGCGCAGGAGAGACTTGTGGACCAGGGGCCTGGGCGGGGAATTTTCCAGGGAACTCTCTAAAGGCCAGGTACCCTCTGTCGCCCTGGGAGTGCCCACGCCATCCCTTAACCCTGCAGGACACTATCATCCAGCAATAAGCAGCCCTCTGCCTCCACGGGGCTCAAACACCTGGGCCCGTTGTGCGAGCACCTGGCGTTCGTGCAGGCAAACCCGCAGACCCCTCTGGCCCGAACCCACCACTGCGAAGATCCCACTTTTCTTCCATCCGTAAAGGGGTCCTCCTGGAGGAGTGGAGGAACATGGGGAGGCCCCCAGGAGATGGCTTTTCTCCGAGCCGCGGCTGGCTCCTTTCGGGCCTGTACGAGGGCCGCGCGTGCGCACTCAGGCTCCCCACAACAGGCCTCCCTCGGGTCACGGCACCCACCCTTGAGGTGTCTCCTGACCCACCCTTGAGGGGTCACGTGACCCACCCCTGGGGGGTCTCGTGACGCACCCCTGAGGGGTCACGTGACCCACCCCTGAGGGGTCACGTGACGCACCCCTGGGGGGTCTCGTGACGCACACCTGAGGGGTCACGTGACCCACCCTTGAGGGGTTTCGTGACCCACCATTTTGGGGTCCGGTGACCCACCCTTGCGGGGTCTCGTGACCCACCCTTGGGAGGTCTCCTGTCCCACCCTGGAGGGGTCAGGAGACCCGCCCTTGAGAGGTCACAGCAGTTTCACAGGGTCCCTGCGCACCTGTCCATGGAAACAGAAGCCCTCCCTGCCAGTCAGAGGACCGCGCGATTTCCCCTAGGCCACACTGCCCAGCAGCGCTCTCAGCCCCGCACAGACTGTGTGCTAAGGACAGACTTGGATACCGGGGCCCTAGGCGGGGGATTTTCCATGGAACTCTCTAAGGGCCCGGTGCCCTGTGTCGCCCGGGAGTGCCCATGCCCTTCCTTGACCCCGCAGGACACTTGCATCCAGCAATAAGCAGCCGTCTGCCTCCACGGGGCTCAAACACCTGGGCCCCGGTGTGCGGGCACCTGGCGTACGTGGAGGCAAACCCCCTGACCCCTCTGGCCCGAACCCACCACTGCGAAGATCCCCGTTTTCTTCCATCCGTAAAGGGGCCCTCCCTGGGGAGTGGAGGAACATGGGGAGGCCCCCAGGAGATGGCTTTTCTCCGAGCCGCGGCTGGCTCGTTTCGGGCCTATACGTGGGCCGCGCATGCCCACTCAGGCTCCCAAGCACACGCCTTCCTCGGCTCACCTGACCCACCATTTAGAGGTCACAGCAGTTCCACAGGGTCCCTGGGCACCTGTCCATGGACACAGGAGCCCTCCCTGCCACCTAAAGGACCACGCGATTTCCGCTGGCGAACACTCCCCAGAAGCACTCCCAGCCTCGCACAGACACTGTGCGCAGGAGAGACTTGTGGACCAGGGGCCTGGGCGGGGAATTTTCCAGGGAACTCTCTAAAGGCCAGGTGCCCTCTGTCGCCCTGGGAGTGCCCACGCCATCCCTTAACCCTGCAGGACACTATCATCCAGCAATAAGCAGCCCTCTGCCTCCACGGGGCTCAAACACCTGGGCCCGTTTTGCGAGCACCTGGCGTTCGTGCAGGCAAACCCGCAGACCCCTCTGGCCCGAACCCACCACTGCGAAGATCCCACTTTTCTTCCATCCGTAAAGGGGTCCTCCTGGAGGAGTGGAGGAACATGGGGAGGCCCCCAGGAGATGGCTTTTCTCCGAGCCGCGGCTGGCTCCTTTCGGGCCTGTACATGGGCCGCGCGTGCGCACTCAGGCTCCCCACAACAGGCCTCCCTCGGGTCACGGCACCCACCCTTGAGGTGTCTCCTAACCCACCCTTGAGGGGTCACGTGACCCACCCCCGATGGGTCACGTGACCCACACCGGAGGGGTCACGTGACCCACCCCGGCGGGGTCACGTGACCCACCCTGGGGGGTCTCGTGACCCACCCTTGAGGGGTCACGTGACGCACCCCTGGGGGGTCTCGTGACGCACCCCTGAGGGGTCACGTGACCCACACCTGAGGGGTCACGTGACCCACCCTTGAGGGGTTTCGTGACCCACCATTTTGGGGTCACGTGACCCACCCCTGGGGGGTCTCGTGACGCACCCCTGAGGGGTCACGTGACCCACACTGGGGGGTCTCGTGACGCACCCCTGAGGGGTCACGTGACCCACCCCTGGGGGGTCTCGTGACGCACCCCTGAGGGGTCACGTGACCCACCCCTGGGGCGTCTCGTGACGCACCCCTGAGGGGTCACGTGACCCACCCTTGCGGGGTCTCGTGACCCACCCTTGGGAGGTCTCCTGTCCCACCCTGGAGGGGTCAGGAGACCCGCCCTTGAGAGGTCACAGCAGTTTCACAGGGTCCCTGCGCACCTGTCCATGGAAACAGAAGCCCTCCATGCCGCTCAGAGGACCTCGGGATTTCCCCTAGGCCACACTGCCCAGCAGCACTCTCAGCCCCGCACAGACTGTGTGCTAAGGACAGACTTGGATACCGGGGCCCTGGGCGGGGGATTTTCCATGGAACTCTCTAAGGGCCCGGTGCCCTGTGTCGCCCGGGAGTGCCCATGCCCTTCCTTGACCCCGCAGGACACTTGCATCCAGCAATAAGCAGCCGTCTGCCTCCATGGGGCTCAAACACCTGGGCCCGGTGTGCGGGCACCTGGCGTACGTGGAGGCAAACCCCTGACCCCTCTGGCCCGAACCCACCACTGCGAAGATCCCCCTTTTCTTCCATCCGTAAAGGGGCCCTCCCTGGGGAGTGGAGGAACATGGGGAGGCCCCCAGGAGATGGCTTTTCTCCGAGCCGCGGCTGGCTCCTTTCGGGCCTATAAGTGGGCCGCGCATGCGCACTCAGGCTCCCAAGCACACGCCTTCCTCGGCTCACCTGACCCACCATTTAGAGGTCACAGCAGTTCCACAGGTTCCCTGGGCACCTGTCCATGGACACAGGAGCCCTCCCTGCCACCTAAAGGACCACGCGATTTCCGCTGGGGAACACTCCCCAGAAGCACTCCCAGCCTCTCACAGACACTGTGCGCAGGAGAGACTTGTGGACCAGGGGCCTGGGCGGGGAATTTTCCAGGGAACTCTCTAAAGGCCAGGTACCCTCTGTCGCCCTGGGAGTGCCCACGCCATCCCTTAACCCTGCAGGACACTATCATCCAGCAATAAGCAGCCCTCTGCCTCCACGGGGCTCAAACACCTGGGCCCGTTGTGCGAGCACCTGGCGTTCGTGCAGGCAAACCCGCAGACCCCTCTGGCCCGAACCCACCACTGCGAAGATCCCACTTTTCTTCCATCCGTAAAGGGGTCCTCCTGGAGGAGTGGAGGAACATGGGGAGGCCCCCAGGAGATGGCTTTTCTCCGAGCCGCGGCTGGCTCCTTTCGGGCCTGTACGAGGGCCGCGCGTGCGCACTCAGGCTCCCCACAACAGGCCTCCCTCGGGTCACGGCACCCACCCTTGAGGTGTCTCCTGACCCACCCTTGAGGGGTCACGTGACCCACCCCTGGGGGGTCTCGTGACGCACCCCTGAGGGGTCACGTGACCCACTCCTGAGGGGTCACGTGACGCACCCCTGGGGGGTCTCGTGACGCACACCTGAGGGGTCACGTGACCCACCCTTGAGGGGTTTCGTGACCCACCATTTTGGGGTCACGTGACCCACCCTTGCGGGGTCTCGTGACCCACCCTTGGGAGGTCTCCTGTCCCACCCTGGAGGGGTCAGGAGACCCGCCCTTGAGAGGTCACAGCAGTTTCACAGGGTCCCTGCGCACCTGTCCATGGAAACAGAAGCCCTCCCTGCCAGTCAGAGGACCGCGCGATTTCCCCTAGGCCACACTGCCCAGCAGCACTCTCAGCCCCGCACAGACTGTGTGCTAAGGACAGACTTGGATACCGGGGCCCTGGGCGGGGGATTTTCCATGGAACTCTCTAAGGGCCCGGTGCCCTGTGTCGCCCGGGAGTGCCCATGCCCTTCCTTGACCCCGCAGGACACTTGCATCCAGCAATAAGCAGCCGTCTGCCTCCACGGGGCTCAAACACCTGGGCCCCGGTGTGCGGGCACCTGGCGTACGTGGAGGCAAACCCCCTGACCCCTCTGGCCCGAACCCACCACTGCGAAGATCCCCGTTTTCTTCCATCCGTAGAGGGGCCCTCCCTGGGGAGTGGAGGAACATGGGGAGGCCCCCAGGAGATGGCTTTTCTCCGAGCCGCGGCTGGCTCCTTTCGGGCCTATAAGTGGGCCGCGCATGCGCACTCAGGCTCCCAAGCACACGCCTTCCTCGGCTCACCTGACCCACCATTTAGAGGTCACAGCAGTTCCACAGGGTCCCTGGGCACCTGTCCATGGACACAGGAGCCCTCCCTGCCACCTAAAGGACCACGCGATTTCCGCTGGCGAACACTCCCCAGAAGCACTCCCAGCCTCGCACAGACACTGTGCGCAGGAGAGACTTGTGGACCAGGGGCCTGGGCGGGGAATTTTCCAGGGAACTCTCTAAAGGCCAGGTGCCCTCTGTCGCCCTGGGAGTGCCCACGCCATCGCTTAACCCTGCAGGACACTATCATCCAGCAATAAGCAGCCCTCTGCCTCCACGGGGCTCAAACACCTGGGCCCGTTTTGCGAGCACCTGGCGTTCGTGCAGGCAAACCCGCAGACCCCTCTGGCCCGAACCCACCACTGCGAAGATCCCACTTTTCTTCCATCCGTAAAGGGGTCCTCCTGGAGGAGTGGAGGAACATGGGGAGGCCCCCAGGAGATGGCTTTTCTCCGAGCCGCGGCTGGCTCCTTTCGGGCCTGTACATGGGCCGCGCGTGCGCACTCAGGCTCCCCACAACAGGCCTCCCTGGGGTCACGGCACCCACCCTTGAGGTGTCTCCTGACCCACCCTTGAGGGGTCACGTGACCCACCCCCGATGGGTCACGTGACCCACCCCGGCGGGGTCACGTGACCCACCCTGGGGGGTCTCGTGACCCACCCTTGAGGGGTCACGTGACGCACCCCTGGGGGGTCTCGTGACGCACCCCTGAGGGGTCACGTGACCCACACCTTAGGGGTCACGTGACCCACCCTTGAGGGGTTTCGTGACCCACCATTTTGGGGTCACGTGACCCACCCCTGGGGGGTCTCGTGACGCACCCCTGAGGGGTCACGTGACCCACACTGGGGGGTCTCGTGACGCACCCCTGAGGGGTCACGTGACCCACCCCTGGGGGGTCTCGTGACGCACCCCTGAGGGGTCACGTGACCCACCCCTGGGGGGTCTCGTGACGCACCCCTGAGGGGTCACGTGACCCACCCTTGCGGGGTCTCGTGACCCACCCTTGGGAGGTCTCCTGTCCCACCCTGGAGGGGTCAGGAGACCCGCCCTTGAGAGGTCACAGCAGTTTCACAGGGTCCCTGCGCACCTGTCCATGGAAACAGAAGCCCTCCCTGCCGCTCAGAGGACCGCGGGATTTCCCCTAGGCCACACTGCCCAGCAGCACTCTCAGCCCCGCACAGACTGTGTGCTAAGGACAGACTTGGATACCGGGGCCCTGGGCGGGGGATTTTCCATGGAACTCTCTAAGGGCCCGGTGCCCTGTGTCGCCCGGGAGTGCCCATGCCCTTCCTTGACCCCGCAGGACACTTGCATCCAGCAATAAGCAGCCGTCTGCCTCCATGGGGCTCAAACACCTGGGCCCGGTGTGCGGGCACCTGGCGTACGTGGAGGCAAACCCCTGACCCCTCTGGCCCGAACCCACCACTGCGAAGATCCCCCTTTTCTTCCATCCGTAAAGGGGCCCTCCCTGGGGAGTGGAGGAACATGGGGAGGCCCCCAGGAGATGGCTTTTCTCCGAGCCGCGGCTGGCTCGTTTCGGGCCTATACGTGGGCCGCGCGTGCGCACTCAGGCTCCCAAGCACACGCCTTCCTCGGCTCACCTGACCCACCATTTAGAGGTCACAGCAGTTCCACAGGGTCCCTGGGCACCTGTCCATGGACACAGGAGCCCTCCCTGCCACCTAAAGGACCACGCGATTTCCGCTGGGGAACACTCCCCAGAAGCACTCCCAGCCTCGCACAGACACTGTGCGCAGGAGAGACTTGTGGACCAGGGGCCTGGGCGGGGAATTTTCCAGGGAACTCTCTAAAGGCCAGGTACCCTCTGTTGCCCTGGGAGTGCCCACGCCATCCCTTAACCCTGCAGGACACTATCATCCAGCAATAAGCAGCCCTCTGCCTCCACGGGGCTCAAACACCTGGGCCCGTTGTGCGAGCACCTGGCGTTCGTGCAGGCAAACCCGCAGACCCCTCTGGCCCGAACCCACCACTGCGAAGATCCCACTTTTCTTCCATCCGTAAAGGGGTCCTCCTGGAGGAGTGGAGGAACATGGGGAGGCCCCCAGGAGATGGCTTTTCTCCGAGCCGCGGCTGGCTCCTTTCGGGCCTGTACGAGGGCCGCGCGTGCGCACTCAGGCTCCCCACAACAGGCCTCCCTCGGGTCACGGCACCCACCCTTGAGGTGTCTCCTGACCCACCCTTGAGGGGTCACGTGACCCACCCCCGATGGGTCACGTGACCCACACCGGAGGGGTCACGTGACCCTCCCCTGGGGGGTCTCGTGACGCACCCCGGCGGGGTCTCGTGACCCACCCTTGAGGGGTCACGTGACGCACCCCTGGGGGTCTCGTGACGCACCCCTGAGGGGTCACGTGACCCACCCCTGAGGGGTCACGTGACCCACCCTTGAGGGGTTTCGTGACCCACCATTTTGGGGTCACGTGACCCACCCCTGGGGGGTCTCGTGACGCACCCCTGAGGGCTCACGTGACCCACCCTGGGGGGTCACGTGACCCACCCCTGGGGGGTCTCGTGATGCACCCCTGAGGGGTCACGTGACCCACCCCTGGGGGGTCTCGTGACCCACCCCTGAGGGGTCACGTGACCCACCCTTGCGGGGTCTCGTGACCCACCCTTGAGGGGTCACGTGACCCACCCGTGGGGGGTCTCGTGACGCACCCCTGAGGGGTCACGTGACCCACCCCTGGGGGGTCTCGTGACGCACCCCTGAGGGGTCACGTGACCCACCCTTGCAGGGTCTCGTGACCCACCCTTGGGAGGTCTCCTGTCCCACCCTGGAGGGGTCAGGAGACCCGCCCTTGAGAGGTCACAGCAGTTTCACAGGGTCCCTGCGCACCTGTCCATGGAAACCGAAGCCCTCCCTGCCGCTCAGAGGACCGCGGGATTTCCCCTAGGCCACACTGCCCAGCAGCACTCTCAGCCCCGCACAGACTGTGTGCTAAGGACAGACTTGGATACCGGGGCCCTGGGCGGGGGATTTTCCATGGAACTCTCTAAGGGCCCGGTGCCCTGTGTCGCCCGGGAGTGCCCATGCCCTTCCTTGACCCCGCAGGACACTTGCATCCAGCAATAAGCAGCCGTCTGCCTCCATGGGGCTCAAACACCTGGGCCCGGTGTGCGGGCACCTGGCGTACGTGGAGGCAAACCCCTGACCCCTCTGGCCCGAACCCACCACTGCGAAGATCCCCCTTTTCTTCCATCCGTAAAGGGGCCCTACCTGGGGAGTGGAGGAACATGGGGAGGCCCCCAGGAGATGGCTTTTCTCCGAGCCGCGGCTGGCTCCTTTCGGGCCTGTACGAGGGCCGCGCGTGCGCACTCAGGCGCCCCACAACAGGCCTCCCTCGGGTCACGGCACCCACCCTTGAGGTGTCTCCTGACCCACCCTTGAGGGGTCACGTGACCCACCCCTGGGGGGTCTCGTGACGCACCCCTGAGGGGTCACGTGACCCACCCCTGAGGGGTCACGTGACGCACCCCTGGGGGGTCTCGTGACGCACACCTGAGGGGTCACGTGACCCACCCTTGAGGGGTTTCGTGACCCACCATTTTGGGGTCCGGTGACCCACCCTTGCGGGGTCTCGTGACCCACCCTTGGGAGGTCTCCTGTCCCACCCTGGAGGGGTCAGGAGACCCGCCCTTGAGAGGTCACAGCAGTTTCACAGGGTCCCTGCGCACCTGTCCATGGAAACAGAAGCCCTCCCTGCCAGTCAGAGGACCGCGCGATTTCCCCTAGGCCACACTGCCCAGCAGCGCTCTCAGCCCCGCACAGACTGTGTGCTAAGGACAGACTTGGATACCGGGGCCCTAGGCGGGGGATTTTCCATGGAACTCTCTAAGGGCCCGGTGCCCTGTGTCGCCCGAGAGTGCCCATGCCCTTCCTTGACCCCGCAGGACACTTGCATCCAGCAATAAGCAGCCGTCTGCCTCCACGGGGCTCAAACACCTGGGCCCCGGTGTGCGGGCACCTGGCGTACGTGGAGGCAAACCCCCTGACCCCTCTGGCCCGAACCCACCACTGCGAAGATCCCCGTTTTCTTCCATCCGTAAAGGGGCCCTCCCTGGGGAGTGGAGGAACATGGGGAGGCCCCCAGGAGATGGCTTTTCTCCGAGCCGCGGCTGGCTCGTTTCGGGCCTATACGTGGGCCGCGCATGCCCACTCAGGCTCCCAAGCACACGCCTTCCTCGGCTCACCTGACCCACCATTTAGAGGTCACAGCAGTTCCACAGGGTCCCTGGGCACCTGTCCATGGACACAGGAGCCCTCCCTGCCACCTAAAGGACCACGCGATTTCCGCTGGCGAACACTCCCCAGAAGCACTCCCAGCCTCGCACAGACACTGTGCGCAGGAGAGACTTGTGGACCAGGGGCCTGGGCGGGGAATTTTCCAGGGAACTCTCTAAAGGCCAGGTGCCCTCTGTCGCCCTGGGAGTGCCCACGCCATCCCTTAACCCTGCAGGACACTATCATCCAGCAATAAGCAGCCCTCTGCCTCCACGGGGCTCAAACACCTGGGCCCGTTGTGCGAGCACCTGGCGTTCGTGCAGGCAAACACGCAGACCCCTCTGGCCCGAACCCACCACTGCGAAGATCCCACTTTTCTTCCATCCGTAAAGGGGTCCTCCTGGAGGAGTGGAGGAACATGGGGAGGCCCCCAGGACATGGCTTTTCTCCGAGCCGCGGCTGGCTCCTTTCGGGCCTGTACATGGGCCGCGCGTGCGCACTCAGGCTCCCCACAACAGGCCTCCCTCGGGTCACGGCACCCACCCTTGAGGTGTCTCCTAACCCACCCTTGAGGGGTCACGTGACCCACCCCCGATGGGTCACGTGACCCACACCGGAGGGGTCACGTGACCCACCCCGGCGGGGTCACGTGACCCACCCTGGGGGGTCTCGTGACCCACCCTTGAGGGGTCACGTGACGCACCCCTGGGGGGTCTCGTGACGCACCCCTGAGGGGTCACGTGACCCACACCTGAGGGGTCACGTGACCCACCCTTGAGGGGTTTCGTGACCCACCATTTTGGGTTCACGTGACCCACCCCTGGGGGGTCTCGTGACGCACCCCTGAGTGGTCACGTGACCCACACTGGGGGGTCTCGTGACGCACCCCTGAGGGGTCACGTGACCCACCCCTGGGGGGTCTCGTGACGCACCCCTGAGGGGTCACGTGACCCACCCCTGGGGGGTCTCGTGACGCACCCCTGAGGGGTCACGTGACCCACCCTTGCGGGGTCTCGTGACCCACCCTTGGGAGGTCTCCTGTCCCACCCTGGAGGGGTCAGGAGACCCGCCCTTGAGAGGTCACAGCAGTTTCACAGGGTCCCTGCGCACCTGTCCATGGAAACAGAAGCCCTCCCTGCCGCTCAGAGGACCGCGGGATTTCCCCTAGGCCACACTGCCCAGCAGCACTCTCAGCCCCGCACAGACTGTGTGCTAAGGACAGACTTGGATACCGGGGCCCTAGGCGGGGGATTTTCCATGGAACTCTCTAAGGGACCGGTGCCCTGTGTCGCCCGGGAGTGCCCATGCCCTTCCTTGACCCCGCAGGACACTTGCATCCAGCAATAAGCAGCCGTCTGCCTCCATGGGGCTCAAACACCTGGGCCCGGTGTGCGGGCACCTGGCGTACGTGGAGGCAAACCCCTGACCCCTCTGGCCCGAACCCACCACTGCGAAGATCCCCCTTTTCTTCCATCCGTAAAGGGGCCCTCCCTGGGGAGTGGAGGAACATGGGGAGGCCCCCAGGAGATGGCTTTTCTCCGAGCCGCGGCTGGCTCGTTTCGGGCCTATACGTGGGCCGCGCATGCGCACTCAGGCTCCCAAGCACACGCCTTCCTCGGCTCACCTGACCCACCATTTAGAGGTCACAGCAGTTCCACAGGGTCCCTGGGCACCTGTCCATGGACACAGGAGCCCTCCCTGCCACCTAAAGGACCACGCGATTTCCGCTGGGGAACACTCCCCAGAAGCACTCCCAGCCTCGCACAGACACTGTGCGCAGGAGAGACTTGTGGACCAGGGGCCTGGGCGGGGAATTTTCCAGGGAACTCTCTAAAGGCCAGGTACCCTCTGTCGCCCTGGGAGTGCCCACGCCATCCCTTAACCCTGCAGGACACTATCATCCAGCAATAAGCAGCCCTCTGCCTCCACGGGGCTCAAACACCTGGGCCCGTTGTGCGAGCACCTGGCGTTCGTGCAGGCAAACCCGCAGACCCCTCTGGCCCGAACCCACCACTGCGAAGATCCCACTTTTCTTCCATCCGTAAAGGGGTCCTCCTGGAGGAGTGGAGGAACATGGGGAGGCCCCCAGGAGATGGCTTTTCTCCGAGCCGCGGCTGGCTCCTTTCGGGCCTGTACGAGGGCCGCGCGTGCGCACTCAGGCTCCCCACAACAGGCCTCCCTCGGGTCACGGCACCCACCCTTGAGGTGTCTCCTGACCCACCCTTGAGGGGTCACGTGACCCACCCCTGGGGGGTCTCGTGACGCACCCCTGAGGGGTCACGTTACCCACTCCTGAGGGGTCACGTGACGCACCCCTGGGGGGTCTCGTGACGCACACCTGAGGGGTCACGTGACCCACCCTTGAGGGGTTTCGTGACCCACCATTTTGGGGTCACGTGACCCACCCTTGCGGGGTCTCGTGACCCACCCTTGGGAGGTCTCCTGTCCCACCCTGGAGGGGTCAGGAGACCCGCCCTTGAGAGGTCACAGCAGTTTCACAGGGTCCCTGCGCACCTGTCCATGGAAACAGAAGCCCTCCCTGCCAGTCAGAGGACCGCGCGATTTCCCCTAGGCCACACTGCCCAGCAGCACTCTCAGCCCCGCACAGACTGTGTGCTAAGGACAGACTTGGATACCGGGGCCCTGGGCGGGGGATTTTCCATGGAACTCTCTAAGGGCCCGGTGCCCTGTGTCGCCCGGGAGTGCCCATGCCCTTCCTTGACCCCGCAGGACACTTGCATCCAGCAATAAGCAGCCGTCTGCCTCCACGGGGCTCAAACACCTGGGCCCCGGTGTGCGGGCACCTGGCGTACGTGGAGGCAAACCCCCTGACCCCTCTGGCCCGAACCCACCACTGCGAAGATCCCCGTTTTCTTCCATCCGTAGAGGGGCCCTCCCTGGGGAGTGGAGGAACATGGGGAGGCCCCCAGGAGATGGCTTTTCTCCGAGCCGCGGCTGGCTCGTTTCGGGCCTATACGTGGGCCGCGCATGCGCACTCAGGCTCCCAAGCACACGCCTTCCTCGGCTCACCTGACCCACCATTTAGAGGTCACAGCAGTTCCACAGGGTCCCTGGGCACCTGTCCATGGACACAGGAGCCCTCCCTGCCACCTAAAGGACCACGCGATTTCCGCTGGCGAACACTCCCCAGAAGCACTCCCAGCCTCGCACAGACACTGTGCGCAGGAGAGACTTGTGGACCAGGGGCCTGGGCGGGGAATTTTCCAGGGAACTCTCTAAAGGCCAGGTGCCCTCTGTCGCCCTGGGAGTGCCCACGCCATCGCTTAACCCTGCAGGACACTATCATCCAGCAATAAGCAGCCCTCTGCCTCCACGGGGCTCAAACACCTGGGCCCGTTTTGCGAGCACCTGGCGTTCGTGCAGGCAAACCCGCAGACCCCTCTGGCCCGAACCCACCACTGCGAAGATCCCACTTTTCTTCCATCCGTAAAGGGGTCCTCCTGGAGGAGTGGAGGAACATGGGGAGGCCCCCAGGAGATGGCTTTTCTCCGAGCCGCGGCTGGCTCCTTTCGGGCCTGTACATGGGCCGCGCGTGCGCACTCAGGCTCCCCACAACAGGCCTCCCTCGGGTCACGGCACCCACCCTTGAGGTGTCTCCTGACCCACCCTTGAGGGGTCACGTGACCCACCCCCGATGGGTCACGTGACCCACCCCGGCGGGGTCACGTGACCCACCCTGGGGGGTCTCGTGACCCACCCTTGAGGGGTCACGTGACGCACCCCTGGGGGGTCTCGTGACGCACCCCTGAGGGGTCACGTGACCCACACCTTAGGGGTCACGTGACCCACCCTTGAGGGGTTTCGTGACCCACCATTTTGGGGTCACGTGACCCACCCCTGGGGGGTCTCGTGACGCACCCCTGAGGGGTCACGTGACCCACACTGGGGGGTCTCGTGACGCACCCCTGAGGGGTCACGTGACCCACCCCTGGGGGGTCTCGTGACGCACCCCTGAGGGGTCACGTGACCCACCCCTGGGGGGTCTCGTGACGCACCCCTGAGGGGTCACGTGACCCACCCTTGCGGGGTCTCGTGACCCACCCTTGGGAGGTCTCCTGTCCCACCCTGGAGGGGTCAGGAGACCCGCCCTTGAGAGGTCACAGCAGTTTCACAGGGTCCCTGCGCACCTGTCCATGGAAACAGAAGCCCTCCCTGCCGCTCAGAGGACCGCGGGATTTCCCCTAGGCCACACTGCCCAGCAGCACTCTCAGCCCCGCACAGACTGTGTGCTAAGGACAGACTTGGATACCGGGGCCCTGGGCGGGGGATTTTCCATGGAACTCTCTAAGGGCCCGGTGCCCTGTGTCGCCCGGGAGTGCCCATGCCCTTCCTTGACCCCGCAGGACACTTGCATCCAGCAATAAGCAGCCGTCTGCCTCCATGGGGCTCAAACACCTGGGCCCGGTGTGCGGGCACCTGGCGTACGTGGAGGCAAACCCCTGACCCCTCTGGCCCGAACCCACCACTGCGAAGATCCCCCTTTTCTTCCATCCGTAAAGGGGCCCTCCCTGGGGAGTGGAGGAACATGGGGAGGCCCCCAGGAGATGGCTTTTCTCCGAGCCGCGGCTGGCTCGTTTCGGGCCTATACGTGGGCCGCGCATGCGCACTCAGGCTCCCAAGCACACGCCTTCCTCGGCTCACCTGACCCACCATTTAGAGGTCACAGCAGTTCCACAGGGTCCCTGGGCACCTGTCCATGGACACAGGAGCCCTCCCTGCCACCTAAAGGACCACGCGATTTCCGCTGGGGAACACTCCCCAGAAGCACTCCCAGCCTCGCACAGACACTGTGCGCAGGAGAGACTTGTGGACCAGGGGCCTGGGCGGGGAATTTTCCAGGGAACTCTCTAAAGGCCAGGTACCCTCTGTTGCCCTGGGAGTGCCCACGCCATCCCTTAACCCTGCAGGACACTATCATCCAGCAATAAGCAGCCCTCTGCCTCCACGGGGCTCAAACACCTGGGCCCGTTGTGCGAGCACCTGGCGTTCGTGCAGGCAAACCCGCAGACCCCTCTGGCCCGAACCCACCACTGCGAAGATCCCACTTTTCTTCCATCCGTAAAGGGGTCCTCCTGGAGGAGTGGAGGAACATGGGGAGGCCCCCAGGAGATGGCTTTTCTCCGAGCCGCGGCTGGCTCCTTTCGGGCCTGTACGAGGGCCGCGCGTGCGCACTCAGGCTCCCCACAACAGGCCTCCCTCGGGTCACGGCACCCACCCTTGAGGTGTCTCCTGACCCACCCTTGAGGGGTCACGTGACCCACCCCCGATGGGTCACGTGACCCACACCGGAGGGGTCACGTGACCCTCCCCTGGGGGGTCTCGTGACGCACCCCGGCGGGGTCTCGTGACCCACCCTTGAGGGGTCACGTGACGCACCCCTGGGGGTCTCGTGACGCACCCCTGAGGGGTCACGTGACCCACCCCTGAGGGGTCACGTGACCCACCCTTGAGGGGTTTCGTGACCCACCATTTTGGGGTCACGTGACCCACCCCTGGGGGGTCTCGTGACGCACCCCTGAGGGCTCACGTGACCCACCCTGGGGGGTCACGTGACCCACCCCTGGGGGGTCTCGTGATGCACCCCTGAGGGGTCACGTGACCCACCCCTGGGGGGTCTCGTGACCCACCCCTGAGGGGTCACGTGACCCACCCTTGCGGGGTCTCGTGACCCACCCTTGAGGGGTCACGTGACCCACCCGTGGGGGGTCTCGTGACGCACCCCTGAGGGGTCACGTGACCCACCCCTGGGGGGTCTCGTGACGCACCCCTGAGGGGTCACGTGACCCACCCTTGCAGGGTCTCGTGACCCACCCTTGGGAGGTCTCCTGTCCCACCCTGGAGGGGTCAGGAGACCCGCCCTTGAGAGGTCACAGCAGTTTCACAGGGTCCCTGCGCACCTGTCCATGGAAACAGAAGCCCTCCCTGCCGCTCAGAGGACCGCGGGATTTCCCCTAGGCCACACTGCCCAGCAGCACTCTCAGCCCCGCACAGACTGTGTGCTAAGGACAGACTTGGATACCGGGGCCCTGGGCGGGGGATTTTCCATGGAACTCTCTAAGGGCCCGGTGCCCTGTGTCGCCCGGGAGTGCCCATGCCCTTCCTTGACCCCGCAGGACACTTGCATCCAGCAATAAGCAGCCGTCTGCCTCCATGGGGCTCAAACACCTGGGCCCGGTGTGCGGGCACCTGGCGTACGTGGAGGCAAACCCCTGACCCCTCTGGCCCGAACCCACCACTGCGAAGATCCCCCTTTTCTTCCATCCGTAAAGGGGCCCTCCCTGGGGAGTGGAGGAACATGGGGAGGCCCCCAGGAGATGGCTTTTCTCCGAGCCGCGGCTGGCTCCTTTCGGGCCTATACGTGGGCCGCGCATGCGCACTCAGGCTCCCAAGCACACGCCTTCCTCGGCTCACCTGACCCACCATTTAGAGGTCACAGCAGTTCCACAGGTTCCCTGGGCACCTGTCCATGGACACAGGAGCCCTCCCTGCCACCTAAAGGACCACGCGATTTCCGCTGGGGAACACTCCCCAGAAGCACTCCCAGCCTCTCACAGACACTGTGCGCAGGAGAGACTTGTGGACCAGGGGCCTGGGCGGGGAATTTTCCAGGGAACTCTCTAAAGGCCAGGTACCCTCTGTCGCCCTGGGAGTGCCCACGCCATCCCTTAACCCTGCAGGACACTATCATCCAGCAATAAGCAGCCCTCTGCCTCCACGGGGCTCAAACACCTGGGCCCGTTGTGCGAGCACCTGGCGTTCGTGCAGGCAAACCCGCAGACCCCTCTGGCCCGAACCCACCACTGCGAAGATCCCACTTTTCTTCCATCCGTAAAGGGGTCCTCCTGGAGGAGTGGAGGAACATGGGGAGGCCCCCAGGAGATGGCTTTTCTCCGAGCCGCGGCTGGCTCCTTTCGGGCCTGTACGAGGGCCGCGCGTGCGCACTCAGGCTCCCCACAACAGGCCTCCCTCGGGTCACGGCACCCACCCTTGAGGTGTCTCCTGACCCACCCTTGAGGGGTCACGTGACCCACCCCTGGGGGGTCTCGTGACGCACCCCTGAGGGGTCACGTGACCCACTCCTGAGGGGTCACGTGACGCACCCCTGGGGGGTCTCGTGACGCACACCTGAGGGGTCACGTGACCCACCCTTGAGGGGTTTCGTGACCCACCATTTTGGGGTCACGTGACCCACCCTTGCGGGGTCTCGTGACCCACCCTTGGGAGGTCTCCTGTCCCACCCTGGAGGGGTCAGGAGACCCGCCCTTGAGAGGTCACAGCAGTTTCACAGGGTCCCTGCGCACCTGTCCATGGAAACAGAAGCCCTCCCTGCCAGTCAGAGGACCGCGCGATTTCCCCTAGGCCACACTGCCCAGCAGCACTCTCAGCCCCGCACAGACTGTGTGCTAAGGACAGACTTGGATACCGGGGCCCTGGGCGGGGGATTTTCCATGGAACTCTCTAAGGGCCCGGTGCCCTGTGTCGCCCGGGAGTGCCCATGCCCTTCCTTGACCCCGCAGGACACTTGCATCCAGCAATAAGCAGCCGTCTGCCTCCACGGGGCTCAAACACCTGGGCCCCGGTGTGCGGGCACCTGGCGTACGTGGAGGCAAACCCCCTGACCCCTCTGGCCCGAACCCACCACTGCGAAGATCCCCGTTTTCTTCCATCCGTAGAGGGGCCCTCCCTGGGGAGTGGAGGAACATGGGGAGGCCCCCAGGAGATGGCTTTTCTCCGAGCCGCGGCTGGCTCGTTTCGGGCCTATACGTGGGCCGCGCATGCGCACTCAGGCTCCCAAGCACACGCCTTCCTCGGCTCACCTGACCCACCATTTAGAGGTCACAGCAGTTCCACAGGGTCCCTGGGCACCTGTCCATGGACACAGGAGCCCTCCCTGCCACCTAAAGGACCACGCGATTTCCGCTGGCGAACACTCCCCAGAAGCACTCCCAGCCTCGCACAGACACTGTGCGCAGGAGAGACTTGTGGACCAGGGGCCTGGGCGGGGAATTTTCCAGGGAACTCTCTAAAGGCCAGGTGCCCTCTGTCGCCCTGGGAGTGCCCACGCCATCGCTTAACCCTGCAGGACACTATCATCCAGCAATAAGCAGCCCTCTGCCTCCACGGGGCTCAAACACCTGGGCCCGTTTTGCGAGCACCTGGCGTTCGTGCAGGCAAACCCGCAGACCCCTCTGGCCCGAACCCACCACTGCGAAGATCCCACTTTTCTTCCATCCGTAAAGGGGTCCTCCTGGAGGAGTGGAGGAACATGGGGAGGCCCCCAGGAGATGGCTTTTCTCCGAGCCGCGGCTGGCTCCTTTCGGGCCTGTACATGGGCCGCGCGTGCGCACTCAGGCTCCCCACAACAGGCCTCCCTCGGGTCACGGCACCCACCCTTGAGGTGTCTCCTGACCCACCCTTGAGGGGTCACGTGACCCACCCCCGATGGGTCACGTGACCCACACCGGAGGGGTCACGTGACCCACCCCGGCGGGGTCACGTGACCCACCCTGGGGGGTCTCGTGACCCACCCTTGAGGGGTCACGTGACGCACCCCTGGGGGGTCTCGTGACGCACCCCTGAGGGGTCACGTGACCCACACCTTAGGGGTCACGTGACCCACCCTTGAGGGGTTTCGTGACCCACCATTTTGGGGTCACGTGACCCACCCCTGGGGGGTCTCGTGACGCACCCCTGAGGGGTCACGTGACCCACACTGGGGGGTCTCGTGACGCACCCCTGAGGGGTCACGTGACCCACCCCTGGGGGGTCTCGTGACGCACCCCTGAGGGGTCACGTGACCCACCCCTGGGGGGTCTCGTGACGCACCCCTGAGGGGTCACGTGACCCACCCTTGCGGGGTCTCGTGACCCACCCTTGGGAGGTCTCCTGTCCCACCCTGGAGGGGTCAGGAGACCCGCCCTTGAGAGGTCACAGCAGTTTCACAGGGTCCCTGCGCACCTGTCCATGGAAACAGAAGCCCTCCCTGCCGCTCAGAGGACCGCGGGATTTCCCCTAGGCCACACTGCCCAGCAGCACTCTCAGCCCCGCACAGACTGTGTGCTAAGGACAGACTTGGATACCGGGGCCCTGGGCGGGGGATTTTCCATGGAACTCTCTAAGGGCCCGGTGCCCTGTGTCGCCCGGGAGTGCCCATGCCCTTCCTTGACCCCGCAGGACACTTGCATCCAGCAATAAGCAGCCGTCTGCCTCCATGGGGCTCAAACACCTGGGCCCGGTGTGCGGGCACCTGGCGTACGTGGAGGCAAACCCCTGACCCCTCTGGCCCGAACCCACCACTGCGAAGATCCCCCTTTTCTTCCATCCGTAAAGGGGCCCTCCCTGGGGAGTGGAGGAACATGGGGAGGCCCCCAGGAGATGGCTTTTCTCCGAGCCGCGGCTGGCTCGTTTCGGGCCTATACGTGGGCCGCGCGTGCGCACTCAGGCTCCCAAGCACACGCCTTCCTCGGCTCACCTGACCCACCATTTAGAGGTCACAGCAGTTCCACAGGGTCCCTGGGCACCTGTCCATGGACACAGGAGCCCTCCCTGCCACCTAAAGGACCACGCGATTTCCGCTGGGGAACACTCCCCAGAAGCACTCCCAGCCTCGCACAGACACTGTGCGCAGGAGAGACTTGTGGACCAGGGGCCTGGGCGGGGAATTTTCCAGGGAACTCTCTAAAGGCCAGGTACCCTCTGTTGCCCTGGGAGTGCCCACGCCATCCCTTAACCCTGCAGGACACTATCATCCAGCAATAAGCAGCCCTCTGCCTCCACGGGGCTCAAACACCTGGGACCGTTGTGCGAGCACCTGGCGTTCGTGCAGGCAAACCCGCAGACCCCTCTGGCCCGAACCCACCACTGCGAAGATCCCACTTTTCTTCCATCCGTAAAGGGGTCCTCCTGGAGGAGTGGAGGAACATGGGGAGGCCCCCAGGAGATGGCTTTTCTCCGAGCCGCGGCTGGCTCCTTTCGGGCCTGTACGAGGGCCGCGCGTGCGCACTCAGGCTCCCCACAACAGGCCTCCCTCGGGTCACGGCACCCACCCTTGAGGTGTCTCCTGACCCACCCTTGAGGGGTCACGTGACCCACCCCCGATGGGTCACGTGACCCACACCAGAGGGGTCACGTGACCCACCCCTGGGGGGTCTCGTGACCCACCCTTGAGGGGTCACGTGACCCACCCCTGGGGGGTCTCGTGATGCACCCCTGAGGGGTCACGTGACCCACCCCTGGGGGGTCTCGTGACCCACCCCTGAGGGGTCACGTGACCCACCCTTGCGGGGTCTCGTGACCCACCCTTGAGGGGTCACGTGACCCACCCGTGGGGGGGTCTCGTGACGCACCCCTGAGGGGTCACGTGACCCACCCCTGGGGGGTCTCGTGACGCACCCCTGAGGGGTCACGTGACCCACCCTTGCGGGGTCTCGTGACCCACCCTTGGGAGGTCTCCTGTCCCACCCTGGAGGGGTCAGGAGACCCGCCCTTGAGAGGTCACAGCAGTTTCACAGGGTCCCTGCGCACCTGTCCATGGAAACAGAAGCCCTCCCTGCCGCTCAGAGGACCGCGGGATTTCCCCTAGGCCACACTGCCCAGCAGCACTCTCAGCCCCGCACAGACTGTGTGCTAAGGACAGACTTGGATACCGGGGCCCTGGGCGGGGGATTTTCCATGGAACTCTCTAAGGGCCCGGTGCCCTGTGTCGCCCGGGAGTGCCCATGCCCTTCCTTGACCCCGCAGGACACTTGCATCCAGCAATAAGCAGCCGTCTGCCTCCATGGGGCTCAAACACCTGGGCCCGGTGTGCGAGCACCTGGCGTACGTGGAGGCAAACCCCTGACCCCTCTGGCCCGAACCCACCACTGCGAAGATCCCCCTTTTCTTCCATCCGTAAAGGGGCCCTCCCTGGGGAGTGGAGGAACATGGGGAGGCCCCCAGGAGATGGCTTTTCTCCGAGCCGCGGCTGGCTCCTTTCGGGCCTATACGTGGGCCGCGCATGCGCACTCAGGCTCCCAAGCACACGCCTTCCTCGGCTCACCTGACCCACCATTTAGAGGTCACAGCAGTTCCACAGGTTCCCTGGGCACCTGTCCATGGACACAGGAGCCCTCCCTGCCACCTAAAGGACCACGCGATTTCCGCTGGGGAACACTCCCCAGAAGCACTCCCAGCCTCTCACAGACACTGTGCGCAGGAGAGACTTGTGGACCAGGGGCCTGGGCGGGGAATTTTCCAGGGAACTCTCTAAAGGCCAGGTACCCTCTGTCGCCCTGGGAGTGCCCACGCCATCCCTTAACCCTGCAGGACACTATCATCCAGCAATAAGCAGCCCTCTGCCTCCACGGGGCTCAAACACCTGGGCCCGTTGTGCGAGCACCTGGCGTTCGTGCAGGCAAACCCGCAGACCCCTCTGGCCCGAACCCACCACTGCGAAGATCCCACTTTTCTTCCATCCGTAAAGGGGTCCTCCTGGAGGAGTGGAGGAACATGGGGAGGCCCCCAGGAGATGGCTTTTCTCCGAGCCGCGGCTGGCTCCTTTCGGGCCTGTACGAGGGCCGCGCGTGCGCACTCAGGCTCCCCACAACAGGCCTCCCTCGGGTCACGGCACCCACCCTTGAGGTGTCTCCTGACCCACCCTTGAGGGGTCACGTGACCCACCCCCGATGGGTCACGTGACCCACACCGGAGGGGTCACGTGACCCTCCCCTGGGGGGTCTCGTGACGCACCCCGGCGGGGTCTCGTGACCCACCCTTGAGGGGTCACGTGACGCACCCCTGGGGGTCTCGTGACGCACCCCTGAGGGGTCACGTGACCCACCCCTGAGGGGTCACGTGACCCACCCTTGAGGGGTTTCGTGACCCACCATTTTGGGGTCACGTGACCCACCCCTGGGGGGTCTCGTGACGCACCCCTGAGGGCTCACGTGACCCACCCTGGGGGGTCACGTGACCCACCCCTGGGGGGTCTCGTGATGCACCCCTGAGGGGTCACGTGACCCACCCCTGGGGGGTCTCGTGACCCACCCCTGAGGGGTCACGTGACCCACCCTTGCGGGGTCTCGTGACCCACCCTTGAGGGGTCACGTGACCCACCCGTGGGGGGTCTCGTGACGCACCCCTGAGGGGTCACGTGACCCACCCCTGGGGGGTCTCGTGACGCACCCCTGAGGGGTCACGTGACCCACCCTTGCAGGGTCTCGTGACCCACCCTTGGGAGGTCTCCTGTCCCACCCTGGAGGGGTCAGGAGACCCGCCCTTGAGAGGTCACAGCAGTTTCACAGGGTCCCTGCGCACCTGTCCATGGAAACAGAAGCCCTCCCTGCCGCTCAGAGGACCGCGGGATTTCCCCTAGGCCACACTGCCCAGCAGCACTCTCAGCCCCGCACAGACTGTGTGCTAAGGACAGACTTGGATACCGGGGCCCTGGGCGGGGGATTTTCCATGGAACTCTCTAAGGGCCCGGTGCCCTGTGTCGCCCGGGAGTGCCCATGCCCTTCCTTGACCCCGCAGGACACTTGCATCCAGCAATAAGCAGCCGTCTGCCTCCATGGGGCTCAAACACCTGGGCCCGGTGTGCGGGCACCTGGCGTACGTGGAGGCAAACCCCTGACCCCTCTGGCCCGAACCCACCACTGCGAAGATCCCCCTTTTCTTCCATCCGTAAAGGGGCCCTACCTGGGGAGTGGAGGAACATGGGGAGGCCCCCAGGAGATGGCTTTTCTCCGAGCCGCGGCTGGCTCCTTTCGGGCCTGTACGAGGGCCGCGCGTGCGCACTCAGGCTCCCCACAACAGGCCTCCCTCGGGTCACGGCACCCACCCTTGAGGTGTCTCCTGACCCACCCTTGAGGGGTCACGTGACCCACCCCTGGGGGGTCTCGTGACGCACCCCTGAGGGGTCACGTGACCCACCCCTGAGGGGTCACGTGACGCACCCCTGGGGGGTCTCGTGACGCACACCTGAGGGGTCACGTGACCCACCCTTGAGGGGTTTCGTGACCCACCATTTTGGGGTCCGGTGACCCACCCTTGCGGGGTCTCGTGACCCACCCTTGGGAGGTCTCCTGTCCCACCCTGGAGGGGTCAGGAGACCCGCCCTTGAGAGGTCACAGCAGTTTCACAGGGTCCCTGCGCACCTGTCCATGGAAACAGAAGCCCTCCCTGCCAGTCAGAGGACCGCGCGATTTCCCCTAGGCCACACTGCCCAGCAGCGCTCTCAGCCCCGCACAGACTGTGTGCTAAGGACAGACTTGGATACCGGGGCCCTAGGCGGGGGATTTTCCATGGAACTCTCTAAGGGCCCGGTGCCCTGTGTCGCCCGGGAGTGCCCATGCCCTTCCTTGACCCCGCAGGACACTTGCATCCAGCAATAAGCAGCCGTCTGCCTCCACGGGGCTCAAACACCTGGGCCCCGGTGTGCGGGCACCTGGCGTACGTGGAGGCAAACCCCCTGACCCCTCTGGCCCGAACCCACCACTGCGAAGATCCCCGTTTTCTTCCATCCGTAAAGGGGCCCTCCCTGGGGAGTGGAGGAACATGGGGAGGCCCCCAGGAGATGGCTTTTCTCCGAGCCGCGGCTGGCTCGTTTCGGGCCTATACGTGGGCCGCGCATGCCCACTCAGGCTCCCAAGCACACGCCTTCCTCGGCTCACCTGACCCACCATTTAGAGGTCACAGCAGTTCCACAGGGTCCCTGGGCACCTGTCCATGGACACAGGAGCCCTCCCTGCCACCTAAAGGACCACGCGATTTCCGCTGGCGAACACTCCCCAGAAGCACTCCCAGCCTCGCACTGACACTGTGCGCAGGAGAGACTTGTGGACCAGGGGCCTGGGCGGGGAATTTTCCAGGGAACTCTCTAAAGGCCAGGTGCCCTCTGTCGCCCTGGGAGTGCCCACGCCATCCCTTAACCCTGCAGGACACTATCATCCAGCAATAAGCAGCCGTCTGCCTCCACGGGGCTCAAACACCTGGGCCCCGGTGTGCGGGCACCTGGCGTACGTGGAGGCAAACCCCCTGACCCCTCTGGCCCGAACCCACCACTGCGAAGATCCCCCTTTTCTTCCATCCGTAAAGGGGCCCTCCCTGGGGAGTGGAGGAACATGGGGAGGCCCCCAGGAGATGGCTTTTCTCCGAGCCGAGGCTGGCTCCTTTCGGGCCTGTACGTGGGCCGCGCGTGCGCACTCAGGCTCCCCACAACAGGCCTCCCTCGGGTCACGGCACCCACCCTTGAGGTGTCTCCTGACCCACCCTTGAGGGGTCACGTGACGCACCCCTGGGGGGTCTCGTGACGCACCACTGATGGGTCACGTGACCCACCCCTGAGGGGTCACGTGACCCACCCTTGAGGGGTTTCGTGACCCACCATTTTGGGGTCACGTGACCCACCCCTGGGGGGTCTCCTGACGCACCCCTGAGGGGTCACGTGACCCACCCTGGGGGGTCTCGTGACGCACCCCTGAGGGGTCACGTGACCCACCCCGGGGGGTCTCGTGACGCACCCCTGAGGGGTCGTGTGACCCACCCCTGGGGGGTCTCGTGACGCACCCCTGAGGGGTCACGTGACCCACCCTGGGGGGTCTCCTGACGCACCCCTGAGGGGTCACGTGACCCACCCTTGCGGGGTCTCGTGACCCACCCTTGGGAGGTCTCCTGTCCCACCCTGGAGGGGTCAGGAGACCCGCCCTTGAGAGGTCACAGCAGTTTCACAGGGTCCCTGCGCACCTGTCCATGGAAACAGAAGCCCTCCCTGCCAGTCAGAGGACCGCGCGATTTCCCCTAGGCCACACTGCCCAGCAGCACTCTCAGCCCCGCACAGACTGTGGCTAAGGACAGACTTGGATACCGGGGCCCTGGGCGGGGGATTTTCCATGGAACTCTCTAAGGGCCCGGTGCCCTGTGTCGCCCGGGAGTGCCCATGCCCTTCCTTGACCCCGCAGGACACTTGCATCCAGCAATAAGCAGCCGTCTGCCTCCACGGGGCTCAAACACCTGGGCCCCGGTGTGCGGGCACCTGGCGTACGTGGAGGCAAACCCCCTGACCCCTCTGGCCCGAACCCACCACTGCGAAGATCCCCGTTTTCTTCCATCCGTAAAGGGGCCCTCCCTGGGGAGTGGAGGAACATGGGGAGGCCCCCAGGAGATGGCTTTTCTCCGAGCCGCGGCTGGCTCGTTTCGGGCCTATACGTGGGCCGCGCATGCCCACTCAGGCTCCCAAGCACACGCCTTCCTCGGCTCACCTGACCCACCATTTAGAGGTCACAGCAGTTCCACAGGGTCCCTGGGCACCTGTCCATGGACACAGGAGCCCTCCCTGCCACCTAAAGGACCACGCGATTTCCGCTGGCGAACACTCCCCAGAAGCACTCCCAGCCTCGCACAGACACTGTGCGCAGGAGAGACTTGTGGACCAGGGGCCTGGGCGGGGAATTTTCCAGGGAACTCTCTAAAGGCCAGGTGCCCTCTGTCGCCCTGGGAGTGCCCACGCCATCCCTTAACCCTGCAGGACACTATCATCCAGCAATAAGCAGCCCTCTGCCTCCACGGGGCTCAAACACCTGGGCCCGTTGTGCGAGCACCTGGCGTTCGTGCAGGCAAACCCGCAGACCCCTCTGGCCCGAACCCACCACTGCGAAGATCCCACTTTTCTTCCATCCGTAAAGGGGTCCTCCTGGAGGAGTGGAGGAACATGGGGAGGCCCCCAGGACATGGCTTTTCTCCGAGCCGCGGCTGGCTCCTTTCGGGCCTGTACATGGGCCGCGCGTGCGCACTCAGGCTCCCCACAACAGGCCTCCCTCGGGTCACGGCACCCACCCTTGAGGTGTCTCCTAACCCACCCTTGAGGGGTCACGTGACCCACCCCCGATGGGTCACGTGACCCACACCGGAGGGGTCACGTGACCCACCCCGGCGGGGTCACGTGACCCACCCTGGGGGGTCTCGTGACCCACCCTTGAGGGGTCACGTGACGCACCCCTGGGGGGTCTCGTGACGCACCCCTGAGGGGTCACGTGACCCACACCGGAGGGGTCACGTGACCCACCCTTGAGGGGTTTCGTGACCCACCATTTTGGGTTCACGTGACCCACCCCTGGGGGGTCTCGTGACGCACCCCTGAGTGGTCACGTGACCCACACTGGGGGGTCTCGTGACGCACCCCTGAGGGGTCACGTGACCCACCCCTGGGGGGTCTCGTGACGCACCCCTGAGGGGTCACGTGACCCACCCTTGCGGGGTCTCGTGACCCACCCTTGGGAGGTCTCCTGTCCCACCCTGGAGGGGTCAGGAGACCCGCCCTTGAGAGGTCACAGCAGTTTCACAGGGTCCCTGCGCACCTGTCCATGGAAACAGAAGCCCTCCCTGCCGCTCAGAGGACCGAGGGATTTCCCCTAGGCCACACTGCCCAGCAGCACTCTCAGCCCCGCACAGACTGTGTGCTAAGGACAGACTTGGATACCGGGGCCCTAGGCGGGGGATTTTCCATGGAACTCTCTAAGGGACCGGTGCCCTGTGTCGCCCGGGAGTGCCCATGCCCTTCCTTGACCCCGCAGGACACTTGCATCCAGCAATAAGCAGCCGTCTGCCTCCATGGGGCTCAAACACCTGGGCCCGGTGTGCGGGCACCTGGCGTACGTGGAGGCAAACCCCTGACCCCTCTGGCCCGAACCCACCACTGCGAAGATCCCCCTTTTCTTCCATCCGTAAAGGGGCCCTCCCTGGGGAGTGGAGGAACATGGGGAGGCCCCCAGGAGATGGCTTTTCTCCGAGCCGCGGCTGGCTCGTTTCGGGCCTATACGTGGGCCGCGCATGCGCACTCAGGCTCCCAAGCACACGCCTTCCTCGGCTCACCTGACCCACCATTTAGAGGTCACAGCAGTTCCACAGGGTCCCTGGGCACCTGTCCATGGACACAGGAGCCCTCCCTGCCACCTAAAGGACCACGCGATTTCCGCTGGGGAACACTCCCCAGAAGCACTCCCAGCCTCGCACAGACACTGTGCGCAGGAGAGACTTGTGGACCAGGGGCCTGGGCGGGGAATTTTCCAGGGAACTCTCTAAAGGCCAGGTACCCTCTGTCGCCCTGGGAGTGCCCACGCCATCCCTTAACCCTGCAGGACACTATCATCCAGCAATAAGCAGCCCTCTGCCTCCACGGGGCTCAAACACCTGGGCCCGTTGTGCGAGCACCTGGCGTTCGTGCAGGCAAACCCGCAGACCCCTCTGGCCCGAACCCACCACTGCGAAGATCCCACTTTTCTTCCATCCGTAAAGGGGTCCTCCTGGAGGAGTGGAGGAACATGGGGAGGCCCCCAGGAGATGGCTTTTCTCCGAGCCGCGGCTGGCTCCTTTCGGGCCTGTACGAGGGCCGCGCGTGCGCACTCAGGCTCCCCACAACAGGCCTCCCTCGGGTCACGGCACCCACCCTTGAGGTGTCTCCTGACCCACCCTTGAGGGGTCACGTGACCCACCCCTGGGGGGTCTCGTGACGCACCCCTGAGGGGTCACGTGACCCACCCCTGAGGGGTCACGTGACGCACCCCTGGGGGGTCTCGTGACGCACACCTGAGGGGTCACGTGACCCACCCTTGAGGGGTTTCGTGACCCACCATTTTGGGGTCCGGTGACCCACCCTTGCGGGGTCTCGTGACCCACCCTTGGGAGGTCTCCTGTCCCACCCTGGAGGGGTCAGGAGACCCGCCCTTGAGAGGTCACAGCAGTTTCACAGGGTCCCTGCGCACCTGTCCATGGAAACAGAAGCCCTCCCTGCCAGTCAGAGGACCGCGCGATTTCCCCTAGGCCACACTGCCCAGCAGCGCTCTCAGCCCCGCACAGACTGTGTGCTAAGGACAGACTTGGATACCGGGGCCCTAGGCGGGGGATTTTCCATGGAACTCTCTAAGGGCCCGGTGCCCTGTGTCGCCCGGGAGTGCCCATGCCCTTCCTTGACCCCGCAGGACACTTGCATCCAGCAATAAGCAGCCGTCTGCCTCCACGGGGCTCAAACACCTGGGCCCCGGTGTGCGGGCACCTGGCGTACGTGGAGGCAAACCCCCTGACCCCTCTGGCCCGAACCCACCACTCCGAAGATCCCCGTTTTCTTCCATCCGTAAAGGGGCCCTCCCTGGGGAGTGGAGGAACATGGGGAGGCCCCCAGGAGATGGCTTTTCTCCGAGCCGCGGCTGGCTCGTTTCGGGCCTATACGTGGGCCGCGCATGCCCACTCAGGCTCCCAAGCACACGCCTTCCTCGGCTCACCTGACCCACCATTTAGAGGTCACAGCAGTTCCACAGGGTCCCTGGGCACCTGTCCATGGACACAGGAGCCCTCCCTGCCACCTAAAGGACCACGCGATTTCCGCTGGCGAACACTCCCCAGAAGCACTCCCAGCCTCGCACAGACACTGTGCGCAGGAGAGACTTGTGGACCAGGGGCCTGGGCGGGGAATTTTCCAGGGAACTCTCTAAAGGCCAGGTGCCCTCTGTCGCCCTGGGAGTGCCCACGCCATCCCTTAACCCTGCAGGACACTATCATCCAGCAATAAGCAGCCCTCTGCCTCCACGGGGCTCAAACACCTGGGCACGTTTTGCGAGCACCTGGCGTTCGTGCAGGCAAACCCGCAGACCCCTCTGGCCCGAACCCACCACTGCGAAGATCCCACTTTTCTTCCATCCGTAAAGGGGTCCTCCTGGAGGAGTGGAGGAACATGGGGAGGCCCCCAGGAGATGGCTTTTCTCCGAGCCGCGGCTGGCTCCTTTCGGGCCTGTACATGGGCCGCGCGTGCGCACTCAGGCTCCCCACAACAGGCCTCCCTCGGGTCACGGCACCCACCCTTGAGGTGTCTCCTAACCCACCCTTGAGGGGTCACGTGACCCACCCCCGATGGGTCACGTGACCCACACCGGAGGGGTCACGTGACCCACCCCGGCGGGGTCACGTGACCCACCCTGGGGGGTCTCGTGACCCACCCTTGAGGGGTCACGTGACGCACCCCTGGGGGGTCTCGTGACGCACCCCTGAGGGGTCACGTGACCCACACCTGAGGGGTCACGTGACCCACCCTTGAGGGGTTTCGTGACCCACCATTTTGGGGTCACGTGACCCACCCCTGGGGGGTCTCGTGACGCACCCCTGAGGGGTCACGTGACCCACACTGGGGGGTCTCGTGACGCACCCCTGAGGGGTCACGTGACCCACCCCTGGGGGGTCTCGTGACGCACCCCTGAGGGGTCACGTGACCCACCCCTGGGGCGTCTCGTGACGCACCCCTGAGGGGTCACGTGACCCACCCTTGCGGGGTCTCGTGACCCACCCTTGGGAGGTCTCCTGTCCCACCCTGGAGGGGTCAGGAGACCCGCCCTTGAGAGGTCACAGCAGTTTCACAGGGTCCCTGCGCACCTGTCCATGGAAACAGAAGCCCTCCATGCCGCTCAGAGGACCTCGGGATTTCCCCTAGGCCACACTGCCCAGCAGCACTCTCAGCCCCGCACAGACTGTGTGCTAAGGACAGACTTGGATACCGGGGCCCTGGGCGGGGGATTTTCCATGGAACTCTCTAAGGGCCCGGTGCCCTGTGTCGCCCGGGAGTGCCCATGCCCTTCCTTGACCCCGCAGGACACTTGCATCCAGCAATAAGCAGCCGTCTGCCTCCATGGGGCTCAAACACCTGGGCCCGGTGTGCGGGCACCTGGCGTACGTGGAGGCAAACCCCTGACCCCTCTGGCCCGAACCCACCACTGCGAAGATCCCCCTTTTCTTCCATCCGTAAAGGGGCCCTCCCTGGGGAGTGGAGGAACATGGGGAGGCCCCCAGGAGATGGCTTTTCTCCGAGCCGCGGCTGGCTCCTTTCGGGCCTATAAGTGGGCCGCGCATGCGCACTCAGGCTCCCAAGCACACGCCTTCCTCGGCTCACCTGACCCACCATTTAGAGGTCACAGCAGTTCCACAGGTTCCCTGGGCACCTGTCCATGGACACAGGAGCCCTCCCTGCCACCTAAAGGACCACGCGATTTCCGCTGGGGAACACTCCCCAGAAGCACTCCCAGCCTCTCACAGACACTGTGCGCAGGAGAGACTTGTGGACCAGGGGCCTGGGCGGGGAATTTTCCAGGGAACTCTCTAAAGGCCAGGTACCCTCTGTCGCCCTGGGAGTGCCCACGCCATCCCTTAACCCTGCAGGACACTATCATCCAGCAATAAGCAGCCCTCTGCCTCCACGGGGCTCAAACACCTGGGCCCGTTGTGCGAGCACCTGGCGTTCGTGCAGGCAAACCCGCAGACCCCTCTGGCCCGAACCCACCACTGCGAAGATCCCACTTTTCTTCCATCCGTAAAGGGGTCCTCCTGGAGGAGTGGAGGAACATGGGGAGGCCCCCAGGAGATGGCTTTTCTCCGAGCCGCGGCTGGCTCCTTTCGGGCCTGTACGAGGGCCGCGCGTGCGCACTCAGGCTCCCCACAACAGGCCTCCCTCGGGTCACGGCACCCACCCTTGAGGTGTCTCCTGACCCACCCTTGAGGGGTCACGTGACCCACCCCTGGGGGGTCTCGTGACGCACCCCTGAGGGGTCACGTGACCCACTCCTGAGGGGTCACGTGACGCACCCCTGGGGGGTCTCGTGACGCACACCTGAGGGGTCACGTGACCCACCCTTGAGGGGTTTCGTGACCCACCATTTTGGGGTCACGTGACCCACCCTTGCGGGGTCTCGTGACCCACCCTTGGGAGGTCTCCTGTCCCACCCTGGAGGGGTCAGGAGACCCGCCCTTGAGAGGTCACAGCAGTTTCACAGGGTCCCTGCGCACCTGTCCATGGAAACAGAAGCCCTCCCTGCCAGTCAGAGGACCGCGCGATTTCCCCTAGGCCACACTGCCCAGCAGCACTCTCAGCCCCGCACAGACTGTGTGCTAAGGACAGACTTGGATACCGGGGCCCTGGGCGGGGGATTTTCCATGGAACTCTCTAAGGGCCCGGTGCCCTGTGTCGCCCGGGAGTGCCCATGCCCTTCCTTGACCCCGCAGGACACTTGCATCCAGCAATAAGCAGCCGTCTGCCTCCACGGGGCTCAAACACCTGGGCCCCGGTGTGCGGGCACCTGGCGTACGTGGAGGCAAACCCCCTGACCCCTCTGGCCCGAACCCACCACTGCGAAGATCCCCGTTTTCTTCCATCCGTAGAGGGGCCCTCCCTGGGGAGTGGAGGAACATGGGGAGGCCCCCAGGAGATGGCTTTTCTCCGAGCCGCGGCTGGCTCGTTTCGGGCCTGTACATGGGCCGCGCGTGCGCACTCAGGCTCCCCACAACAGGCCTCCCTCGGGTCACGGCACCCACCCTTGAGGTGTCTCCTAACCCACCCTTGAGGGGTCACGTGACCCACCCCCGATGGGTCACGTGACCCACACCGGAGGGGTCACGTGACCCACCCCGGCGGGGTCACGTGACCCACCCTGGGGGGTCTCGTGACCCACCCTTGAGGGGTCACGTGACGCACCCCTGGGGGGTCTCGTGACGCACCCCTGAGGGGTCACGTGACCCACACCTGAGGGGTCACGTGACCCACCCTTGAGGGGTTTCGTGACCCACCATTTTGGGTTCACGTGACCCACCCCTGGGGGGTCTCGTGACGCACCCCTGAGTGGTCACGTGACCCACACTGGGGGGTCTCGTGACGCACCCCTGAGGGGTCACGTGACCCACCCCTGGGGGGTCTCGTGACGCACCCCTGAGGGGTCACGTGACCCACCCTTGCGGGGTCTCGTGACCCACCCTTGGGAGGTCTCCTGTCCCACCCTGGAGGGGTCAGGAGACCCGCCCTTGAGAGGTCACAGCAGTTTCACAGGGTCCCTGCGCACCTGTCCATGGAAACAGAAGCCCTCCCTGCCGCTCAGAGGACCGAGGGATTTCCCCTAGGCCACACTGCCCAGCAGCACTCTCAGCCCCGCACAGACTGTGTGCTAAGGACAGACTTGGATACCGGGGCCCTAGGCGGGGGATTTTCCATGGAACTCTCTAAGGGACCGGTGCCCTGTGTCGCCCGGGAGTGCCCATGCCCTTCCTTGACCCCGCAGGACACTTGCATCCAGCAATAAGCAGCCGTCTGCCTCCATGGGGCTCAAACACCTGGGCCCGGTGTGCGGGCACCTGGCGTACGTGGAGGCAAACCCCTGACCCCTCTGGCCCGAACCCACCACTGCGAAGATCCCCCTTTTCTTCCATCCGTAAAGGGGCCCTCCCTGGGGAGTGGAGGAACATGGGGAGGCCCCCAGGAGATGGCTTTTCTCCGAGCCGCGGCTGGCTCGTTTCGGGCCTATACGTGGGCCGCGCATGCGCACTCAGGCTCCCAAGCACACGCCTTCCTCGGCTCACCTGACCCACCATTTAGAGGTCACAGCAGTTCCACAGGGTCCCTGGGCACCTGTCCATGGACACAGGAGCCCTCCCTGCCACCTAAAGGACCACGCGATTTCCGCTGGGGAACACTCCCCAGAAGCACTCCCAGCCTCGCACAGACACTGTGCGCAGGAGAGACTTGTGGACCAGGGGCCTGGGCGGGGAATTTTCCAGGGAACTCTCTAAAGGCCAGGTACCCTCTGTCGCCCTGGGAGTGCCCACGCCATCCCTTAACCCTGCAGGACACTATCATCCAGCAATAAGCAGCCCTCTGCCTCCACGGGGCTCAAACACCTGGGCCCGTTGTGCGAGCACCTGGCGTTCGTGCAGGCAAACCCGCAGACCCCTCTGGCCCGAACCCACCACTGCGAAGATCCCACTTTTCTTCCATCCGTAAAGGGGTCCTCCTGGAGGAGTGGAGGAACATGGGGAGGCCCCCAGGAGATGGCTTTTCTCCGAGCCGCGGCTGGCTCCTTTCGGGCCTGTACGAGGGCCGCGCGTGCGCACTCAGGCTCCCCACAACAGGCCTCCCTCGGGTCACGGCACCCACCCTTGAGGTGTCTCCTGACCCACCCTTGAGGGGTCACGTGACCCACCCCTGGGGGGTCTCGTGACGCACCCCTGAGGGGTCACGTGACCCACCCCTGAGGGGTCACGTGACGCACCCCTGGGGGGTCTCGTGACGCACACCTGAGGGGTCACGTGACCCACCCTTGAGGGGTTTCGTGACCCACCATTTTGGGGTCCGGTGACCCACCCTTGCGGGGTCTCGTGACCCACCCTTGGGAGGTCTCCTGTCCCACCCTGGAGGGGTCAGGAGACCCGCCCTTGAGAGGTCACAGCAGTTTCACAGGGTCCCTGCGCACCTGTCCATGGAAACAGAAGCCCTCCCTGCCAGTCAGAGGACCGCGCGATTTCCCCTAGGCCACACTGCCCAGCAGCGCTCTCAGCCCCGCACAGACTGTGTGCTAAGGACAGACTTGGATACCGGGGCCCTAGGCGGGGGATTTTCCATGGAACTCTCTAAGGGCCCGGTGCCCTGTGTCGCCCGGGAGTGCCCATGCCCTTCCTTGACCCCGCAGGACACTTGCATCCAGCAATAAGCAGCCGTCTGCCTCCACGGGGCTCAAACACCTGGGCCCCGGTGTGCGGGCACCTGGCGTACGTGGAGGCAAACCCCCTGACCCCTCTGGCCCGAACCCACCACTGCGAAGATCCCCGTTTTCTTCCATCCGTAAAGGGGCCCTCCCTGGGGAGTGGAGGAACATGGGGAGGCCCCCAGGAGATGGCTTTTCTCCGAGCCGCGGCTGGCTCGTTTCGGGCCTATACGTGGGCCGCGCATGCCCACTCAGGCTCCCAAGCACACGCCTTCCTCGGCTCACCTGACCCACCATTTAGAGGTCACAGCAGTTCCACAGGGTCCCTGGGCACCTGTCCATGGACACAGGAGCCCTCCCTGCCACCTAAAGGACCACGCGATTTCCGCTGGCGAACACTCCCCAGAAGCACTCCCAGCCTCGCACAGACACTGTGCGCAGGAGAGACTTGTGGACCAGGGGCCTGGGCGGGGAATTTTCCAGGGAACTCTCTAAAGGCCAGGTGCCCTCTGTCGCCCTGGGAGTGCCCACGCCATCCCTTAACCCTGCAGGACACTATCATCCAGCAATAAGCAGCCCTCTGCCTCCACGGGGCTCAAACACCTGGGCCCGTTTTGCGAGCACCTGGCGTTCGTGCAGGCAAACCCGCAGACCCCTCTGGCCCGAACCCACCACTGCGAAGATCCCACTTTTCTTCCATCCGTAAAGGGGTCCTCCTGGAGGAGTGGAGGAACATGGGGAGGCCCCCAGGAGATGGCTTTTCTCCGAGCCGCGGCTGGCTCCTTTCGGGCCTGTACATGGGCCGCGCGTGCGCACTCAGGCTCCCCACAACAGGCCTCCCTCGGGTCACGGCACCCACCCTTGAGGTGTCTCCTAACCCACCCTTGAGGGGTCACGTGACCCACCCCCGATGGGTCACGTGACCCACACCGGAGGGGTCACGTGACCCACCCCGGCGGGGTCACGTGACCCACCCTGGGGGGTCTCGTGACCCACCCTTGAGGGGTCACGTGACGCACCCCTGGGGGGTCTCGTGACGCACCCCTGAGGGGTCACGTGACCCACACCTGAGGGGTCACGTGACCCACCCTTGAGGGGTTTCGTGACCCACCATTTTGGGGTCACGTGACCCACCCCTGGGGGGTCTCGTGACGCACCCCTGAGGGGTCACGTGACCCACACTGGGGGGTCTCGTGACGCACCCCTGAGGGGTCACGTGACCCACCCCTGGGGGGTCTCGTGACGCACCCCTGAGGGGTCACGTGACCCACCCCTGGGGCGTCTCGTGACGCACCCCTGAGGGGTCACGTGACCCACCCTTGCGGGGTCTCGTGACCCACCCTTGGGAGGTCTCCTGTCCCACCCTGGAGGGGTCAGGAGACCCGCCCTTGAGAGGTCACAGCAGTTTCACAGGGTCCCTGCGCACCTGTCCATGGAAACAGAAGCCCTCCATGCCGCTCAGAGGACCTCGGGATTTCCCCTAGGCCACACTGCCCAGCAGCACTCTCAGCCCCGCACAGACTGTGTGCTAAGGACAGACTTGGATACCGGGGCCCTGGGCGGGGGATTTTCCATGGAACTCTCTAAGGGCCCGGTGCCCTGTGTCGCCCGGGAGTGCCCATGCCCTTCCTTGACCCCGCAGGACACTTGCATCCAGCAATAAGCAGCCGTCTGCCTCCATGGGGCTCAAACACCTGGGCCCGGTGTGCGGGCACCTGGCGTACGTGGAGGCAAACCCCTGACCCCTCTGGCCCGAACCCACCACTGCGAAGATCCCCCTTTTCTTCCATCCGTAAAGGGGCCCTCCCTGGGGAGTGGAGGAACATGGGGAGGCCCCCAGGAGATGGCTTTTCTCCGAGCCGCGGCTGGCTCCTTTCGGGCCTATAAGTGGGCCGCGCATGCGCACTCAGGCTCCCAAGCACACGCCTTCCTCGGCTCACCTGACCCACCATTTAGAGGTCACAGCAGTTCCACAGGTTCCCTGGGCACCTGTCCATGGACACAGGAGCCCTCCCTGCCACCTAAAGGACCACGCGATTTCCGCTGGGGAACACTCCCCAGAAGCACTCCCAGCCTCTCACAGACACTGTGCGCAGGAGAGACTTGTGGACCAGGGGCCTGGGCGGGGAATTTTCCAGGGAACTCTCTAAAGGCCAGGTACCCTCTGTCGCCCTGGGAGTGCCCACGCCATCCCTTAACCCTGCAGGACACTATCATCCAGCAATAAGCAGCCCTCTGCCTCCACGGGGCTCAAACACCTGGGCCCGTTGTGCGAGCACCTGGCGTTCGTGCAGGCAAACCCGCAGACCCCTCTGGCCCGAACCCACCACTGCGAAGATCCCACTTTTCTTCCATCCGTAAAGGGGTCCTCCTGGAGGAGTGGAGGAACATGGGGAGGCCCCCAGGAGATGGCTTTTCTCCGAGCCGCGGCTGGCTCCTTTCGGGCCTGTACGAGGGCCGCGCGTGCGCACTCAGGCTCCCCACAACAGGCCTCCCTCGGGTCACGGCACCCACCCTTGAGGTGTCTCCTGACCCACCCTTGAGGGGTCACGTGACCCACCCCTGGGGGGTCTCGTGACGCACCCCTGAGGGGTCACGTGACCCACTCCTGAGGGGTCACGTGACGCACCCCTGGGGGGTCTCGTGACGCACACCTGAGGGGTCACGTGACCCACCCTTGAGGGGTTTCGTGACCCACCATTTTGGGGTCACGTGACCCACCCTTGCGGGGTCTCGTGACCCACCCTTGGGAGGTCTCCTGTCCCACCCTGGAGGGGTCAGGAGACCCGCCCTTGAGAGGTCACAGCAGTTTCACAGGGTCCCTGCGCACCTGTCCATGGAAACAGAAGCCCTCCCTGCCAGTCAGAGGACCGCGCGATTTCCCCTAGGCCACACTGCCCAGCAGCACTCTCAGCCCCGCACAGACTGTGTGCTAAGGACAGACTTGGATACCGGGGCCCTGGGCGGGGGATTTTCCATGGAACTCTCTAAGGGCCCGGTGCCCTGTGTCGCCCGGGAGTGCCCATGCCCTTCCTTGACCCCGCAGGACACTTGCATCCAGCAATAAGCAGCCGTCTGCCTCCACGGGGCTCAAACACCTGGGCCCCGGTGTGCGGGCACCTGGCGTACGTGGAGGCAAACCCCCTGACCCCTCTGGCCCGAACCCACCACTGCGAAGATCCCCGTTTTCTTCCATCCGTAGAGGGGCCCTCCCTGGGGAGTGGAGGAACATGGGGAGGCCCCCAGGAGATGGCTTTTCTCCGAGCCGCGGCTGGCTCCTTTCGGGCCTATAAGTGGGCCGCGCATGCGCACTCAGGCTCCCAAGCACACGCCTTCCTCGGCTCACCTGACCCACCATTTAGAGGTCACAGCAGTTCCACAGGGTCCCTGGGCACCTGTCCATGGACACAGGAGCCCTCCCTGCCACCTAAAGGACCACGCGATTTCCGCTGGCGAACACTCCCCAGAAGCACTCCCAGCCTCGCACAGACACTGTGCGCAGGAGAGACTTGTGGACCAGGGGCCTGGGCGGGGAATTTTCCAGGGAACTCTCTAAAGGCCAGGTGCCCTCTGTCGCCCTGGGAGTGCCCACGCCATCGCTTAACCCTGCAGGACACTATCATCCAGCAATAAGCAGCCCTCTGCCTCCACGGGGCTCAAACACCTGGGCCCGTTTTGCGAGCACCTGGCGTTCGTGCAGGCAAACCCGCAGACCCCTCTGGCCCGAACCCACCACTGCGAAGATCCCACTTTTCTTCCATCCGTAAAGGGGTCCTCCTGGAGGAGTGGAGGAACATGGGGAGGCCCCCAGGAGATGGCTTTTCTCCGAGCCGCGGCTGGCTCCTTTCGGGCCTGTACATGGGCCGCGCGTGCGCACTCAGGCTCCCCACAACAGGCCTCCCTGGGGTCACGGCACCCACCCTTGAGGTGTCTCCTGACCCACCCTTGAGGGGTCACGTGACCCACCCCCGATGGGTCACGTGACCCACCCCGGCGGGGTCACGTGACCCACCCTGGGGGGTCTCGTGACCCACCCTTGAGGGGTCACGTGACGCACCCCTGGGGGGTCTCGTGACGCACCCCTGAGGGGTCACGTGACCCACACCTTAGGGGTCACGTGACCCACCCTTGAGGGGTTTCGTGACCCACCATTTTGGGGTCACGTGACCCACCCCTGGGGGGTCTCGTGACGCACCCCTGAGGGGTCACGTGACCCACACTGGGGGGTCTCGTGACGCACCCCTGAGGGGTCACGTGACCCACCCCTGGGGGGTCTCGTGACGCACCCCTGAGGGGTCACGTGACCCACCCCTGGGGGGTCTCGTGACGCACCCCTGAGGGGTCACGTGACCCACCCTTGCGGGGTCTCGTGACCCACCCTTGGGAGGTCTCCTGTCCCACCCTGGAGGGGTCAGGAGACCCGCCCTTGAGAGGTCACAGCAGTTTCACAGGGTCCCTGCGCACCTGTCCATGGAAACAGAAGCCCTCCCTGCCGCTCAGAGGACCGCGGGATTTCCCCTAGGCCACACTGCCCAGCAGCACTCTCAGCCCCGCACAGACTGTGTGCTAAGGACAGACTTGGATACCGGGGCCCTGGGCGGGGGATTTTCCATGGAACTCTCTAAGGGCCCGGTGCCCTGTGTCGCCCGGGAGTGCCCATGCCCTTCCTTGACCCCGCAGGACACTTGCATCCAGCAATAAGCAGCCGTCTGCCTCCATGGGGCTCAAACACCTGGGCCCGGTGTGCGGGCACCTGGCGTACGTGGAGGCAAACCCCTGACCCCTCTGGCCCGAACCCACCACTGCGAAGATCCCCCTTTTCTTCCATCCGTAAAGGGGCCCTCCCTGGGGAGTGGAGGAACATGGGGAGGCCCCCAGGAGATGGCTTTTCTCCGAGCCGCGGCTGGCTCGTTTCGGGCCTATACGTGGGCCGCGCGTGCGCACTCAGGCTCCCAAGCACACGCCTTCCTCGGCTCACCTGACCCACCATTTAGAGGTCACAGCAGTTCCACAGGGTCCCTGGGCACCTGTCCATGGACACAGGAGCCCTCCCTGCCACCTAAAGGACCACGCGATTTCCGCTGGGGAACACTCCCCAGAAGCACTCCCAGCCTCGCACAGACACTGTGCGCAGGAGAGACTTGTGGACCAGGGGCCTGGGCGGGGAATTTTCCAGGGAACTCTCTAAAGGCCAGGTACCCTCTGTTGCCCTGGGAGTGCCCACGCCATCCCTTAACCCTGCAGGACACTATCATCCAGCAATAAGCAGCCCTCTGCCTCCACGGGGCTCAAACACCTGGGCCCGTTGTGCGAGCACCTGGCGTTCGTGCAGGCAAACCCGCAGACCCCTCTGGCCCGAACCCACCACTGCGAAGATCCCACTTTTCTTCCATCCGTAAAGGGGTCCTCCTGGAGGAGTGGAGGAACATGGGGAGGCCCCCAGGAGATGGCTTTTCTCCGAGCCGCGGCTGGCTCCTTTCGGGCCTGTACGAGGGCCGCGCGTGCGCACTCAGGCTCCCCACAACAGGCCTCCCTCGGGTCACGGCACCCACCCTTGAGGTGTCTCCTGACCCACCCTTGAGGGGTCACGTGACCCACCCCCGATGGGTCACGTGACCCACACCGGAGGGGTCACGTGACCCTCCCCTGGGGGGTCTCGTGACGCACCCCGGCGGGGTCTCGTGACCCACCCTTGAGGGGTCACGTGACGCACCCCTGGGGGTCTCGTGACGCACCCCTGAGGGGTCACGTGACCCACCCCTGAGGGGTCACGTGACCCACCCTTGAGGGGTTTCGTGACCCACCATTTTGGGGTCACGTGACCCACCCCTGGGGGGTCTCGTGACGCACCCCTGAGGGCTCACGTGACCCACCCTGGGGGGTCACGTGACCCACCCCTGGGGGGTCTCGTGATGCACCCCTGAGGGGTCACGTGACCCACCCCTGGGGGGTCTCGTGACCCACCCCTGAGGGGTCACGTGACCCACCCTTGCGGGGTCTCGTGACCCACCCTTGAGGGGTCACGTGACCCACCCGTGGGGGGTCTCGTGACGCACCCCTGAGGGGTCACGTGACCCACCCCTGGGGGGTCTCGTGACGCACCCCTGAGGGGTCACGTGACCCACCCTTGCAGGGTCTCGTGACCCACCCTTGGGAGGTCTCCTGTCCCACCCTGGAGGGGTCAGGAGACCCGCCCTTGAGAGGTCACAGCAGTTTCACAGGGTCCCTGCGCACCTGTCCATGGAAACCGAAGCCCTCCCTGCCGCTCAGAGGACCGCGGGATTTCCCCTAGGCCACACTGCCCAGCAGCACTCTCAGCCCCGCACAGACTGTGTGCTAAGGACAGACTTGGATACCGGGGCCCTGGGCGGGGGATTTTCCATGGAACTCTCTAAGGGCCCGGTGCCCTGTGTCGCCCGGGAGTGCCCATGCCCTTCCTTGACCCCGCAGGACACTTGCATCCAGCAATAAGCAGCCGTCTGCCTCCATGGGGCTCAAACACCTGGGCCCGGTGTGCGGGCACCTGGCGTACGTGGAGGCAAACCCCTGACCCCTCTGGCCCGAACCCACCACTGCGAAGATCCCCCTTTTCTTCCATCCGTAAAGGGGCCCTACCTGGGGAGTGGAGGAACATGGGGAGGCCCCCAGGAGATGGCTTTTCTCCGAGCCGCGGCTGGCTCCTTTCGGGCCTGTACGAGGGCCGCGCGTGCGCACTCAGGCGCCCCACAACAGGCCTCCCTCGGGTCACGGCACCCACCCTTGAGGTGTCTCCTGACCCACCCTTGAGGGGTCACGTGACCCACCCCTGGGGGGTCTCGTGACGCACCCCTGAGGGGTCACGTGACCCACCCCTGAGGGGTCACGTGACGCACCCCTGGGGGGTCTCGTGACGCACACCTGAGGGGTCACGTGACCCACCCTTGAGGGGTTTCGTGACCCACCATTTTGGGGTCCGGTGACCCACCCTTGCGGGGTCTCGTGACCCACCCTTGGGAGGTCTCCTGTCCCACCCTGGAGGGGTCAGGAGACCCGCCCTTGAGAGGTCACAGCAGTTTCACAGGGTCCCTGCGCACCTGTCCATGGAAACAGAAGCCCTCCCTGCCAGTCAGAGGACCGCGCGATTTCCCCTAGGCCACACTGCCCAGCAGCGCTCTCAGCCCCGCACAGACTGTGTGCTAAGGACAGACTTGGATACCGGGGCCCTAGGCGGGGGATTTTCCATGGAACTCTCTAAGGGCCCGGTGCCCTGTGTCGCCCGAGAGTGCCCATGCCCTTCCTTGACCCCGCAGGACACTTGCATCCAGCAATAAGCAGCCGTCTGCCTCCACGGGGCTCAAACACCTGGGCCCCGGTGTGCGGGCACCTGGCGTACGTGGAGGCAAACCCCCTGACCCCTCTGGCCCGAACCCACCACTGCGAAGATCCCCGTTTTCTTCCATCCGTAAAGGGGCCCTCCCTGGGGAGTGGAGGAACATGGGGAGGCCCCCAGGAGATGGCTTTTCTCCGAGCCGCGGCTGGCTCGTTTCGGGCCTATACGTGGGCCGCGCATGCCCACTCAGGCTCCCAAGCACACGCCTTCCTCGGCTCACCTGACCCACCATTTAGAGGTCACAGCAGTTCCACAGGGTCCCTGGGCACCTGTCCATGGACACAGGAGCCCTCCCTGCCACCTAAAGGACCACGCGATTTCCGCTGGCGAACACTCCCCAGAAGCACTCCCAGCCTCGCACAGACACTGTGCGCAGGAGAGACTTGTGGACCAGGGGCCTGGGCGGGGAATTTTCCAGGGAACTCTCTAAAGGCCAGGTGCCCTCTGTCGCCCTGGGAGTGCCCACGCCATCCCTTAACCCTGCAGGACACTATCATCCAGCAATAAGCAGCCCTCTGCCTCCACGGGGCTCAAACACCTGGGCCCGTTGTGCGAGCACCTGGCGTTCGTGCAGGCAAACACGCAGACCCCTCTGGCCCGAACCCACCACTGCGAAGATCCCACTTTTCTTCCATCCGTAAAGGGGTCCTCCTGGAGGAGTGGAGGAACATGGGGAGGCCCCCAGGACATGGCTTTTCTCCGAGCCGCGGCTGGCTCCTTTCGGGCCTGTACATGGGCCGCGCGTGCGCACTCAGGCTCCCCACAACAGGCCTCCCTCGGGTCACGGCACCCACCCTTGAGGTGTCTCCTAACCCACCCTTGAGGGGTCACGTGACCCACCCCCGATGGGTCACGTGACCCACACCGGAGGGGTCACGTGACCCACCCCGGCGGGGTCACGTGACCCACCCTGGGGGGTCTCGTGACCCACCCTTGAGGGGTCACGTGACGCACCCCTGGGGGGTCTCGTGACGCACCCCTGAGGGGTCACGTGACCCACACCTGAGGGGTCACGTGACCCACCCTTGAGGGGTTTCGTGACCCACCATTTTGGGTTCACGTGACCCACCCCTGGGGGGTCTCGTGACGCACCCCTGAGTGGTCACGTGACCCACACTGGGGGGTCTCGTGACGCACCCCTGAGGGGTCACGTGACCCACCCCTGGGGGGTCTCGTGACGCACCCCTGAGGGGTCACGTGACCCACCCCTGGGGGGTCTCGTGACGCACCCCTGAGGGGTCACGTGACCCACCCTTGCGGGGTCTCGTGACCCACCCTTGGGAGGTCTCCTGTCCCACCCTGGAGGGGTCAGGAGACCCGCCCTTGAGAGGTCACAGCAGTTTCACAGGGTCCCTGCGCACCTGTCCATGGAAACAGAAGCCCTCCCTGCCGCTCAGAGGACCGCGGGATTTCCCCTAGGCCACACTGCCCAGCAGCACTCTCAGCCCCGCACAGACTGTGTGCTAAGGACAGACTTGGATACCGGGGCCCTAGGCGGGGGATTTTCCATGGAACTCTCTAAGGGACCGGTGCCCTGTGTCGCCCGGGAGTGCCCATGCCCTTCCTTGACCCCGCAGGACACTTGCATCCAGCAATAAGCAGCCGTCTGCCTCCATGGGGCTCAAACACCTGGGCCCGGTGTGCGGGCACCTGGCGTACGTGGAGGCAAACCCCTGACCCCTCTGGCCCGAACCCACCACTGCGAAGATCCCCCTTTTCTTCCATCCGTAAAGGGGCCCTCCCTGGGGAGTGGAGGAACATGGGGAGGCCCCCAGGAGATGGCTTTTCTCCGAGCCGCGGCTGGCTCGTTTCGGGCCTATACGTGGGCCGCGCATGCGCACTCAGGCTCCCAAGCACACGCCTTCCTCGGCTCACCTGACCCACCATTTAGAGGTCACAGCAGTTCCACAGGGTCCCTGGGCACCTGTCCATGGACACAGGAGCCCTCCCTGCCACCTAAAGGACCACGCGATTTCCGCTGGGGAACACTCCCCAGAAGCACTCCCAGCCTCGCACAGACACTGTGCGCAGGAGAGACTTGTGGACCAGGGGCCTGGGCGGGGAATTTTCCAGGGAACTCTCTAAAGGCCAGGTACCCTCTGTCGCCCTGGGAGTGCCCACGCCATCCCTTAACCCTGCAGGACACTATCATCCAGCAATAAGCAGCCCTCTGCCTCCACGGGGCTCAAACACCTGGGCCCGTTGTGCGAGCACCTGGCGTTCGTGCAGGCAAACCCGCAGACCCCTCTGGCCCGAACCCACCACTGCGAAGATCCCACTTTTCTTCCATCCGTAAAGGGGTCCTCCTGGAGGAGTGGAGGAACATGGGGAGGCCCCCAGGAGATGGCTTTTCTCCGAGCCGCGGCTGGCTCCTTTCGGGCCTGTACGAGGGCCGCGCGTGCGCACTCAGGCTCCCCACAACAGGCCTCCCTCGGGTCACGGCACCCACCCTTGAGGTGTCTCCTGACCCACCCTTGAGGGGTCACGTGACCCACCCCTGGGGGGTCTCGTGACGCACCCCTGAGGGGTCACGTTACCCACTCCTGAGGGGTCACGTGACGCACCCCTGGGGGGTCTCGTGACGCACACCTGAGGGGTCACGTGACCCACCCTTGAGGGGTTTCGTGACCCACCATTTTGGGGTCACGTGACCCACCCTTGCGGGGTCTCGTGACCCACCCTTGGGAGGTCTCCTGTCCCACCCTGGAGGGGTCAGGAGACCCGCCCTTGAGAGGTCACAGCAGTTTCACAGGGTCCCTGCGCACCTGTCCATGGAAACAGAAGCCCTCCCTGCCAGTCAGAGGACCGCGCGATTTCCCCTAGGCCACACTGCCCAGCAGCACTCTCAGCCCCGCACAGACTGTGTGCTAAGGACAGACTTGGATACCGGGGCCCTGGGCGGGGGATTTTCCATGGAACTCTCTAAGGGCCCGGTGCCCTGTGTCGCCCGGGAGTGCCCATGCCCTTCCTTGACCCCGCAGGACACTTGCATCCAGCAATAAGCAGCCGTCTGCCTCCACGGGGCTCAAACACCTGGGCCCCGGTGTGCGGGCACCTGGCGTACGTGGAGGCAAACCCCCTGACCCCTCTGGCCCGAACCCACCACTGCGAAGATCCCCGTTTTCTTCCATCCGTAGAGGGGCCCTCCCTGGGGAGTGGAGGAACATGGGGAGGCCCCCAGGAGATGGCTTTTCTCCGAGCCGCGGCTGGCTCGTTTCGGGCCTATACGTGGGCCGCGCATGCGCACTCAGGCTCCCAAGCACACGCCTTCCTCGGCTCACCTGACCCACCATTTAGAGGTCACAGCAGTTCCACAGGGTCCCTGGGCACCTGTCCATGGACACAGGAGCCCTCCCTGCCACCTAAAGGACCACGCGATTTCCGCTGGCGAACACTCCCCAGAAGCACTCCCAGCCTCGCACAGACACTGTGCGCAGGAGAGACTTGTGGACCAGGGGCCTGGGCGGGGAATTTTCCAGGGAACTCTCTAAAGGCCAGGTGCCCTCTGTCGCCCTGGGAGTGCCCACGCCATCGCTTAACCCTGCAGGACACTATCATCCAGCAATAAGCAGCCCTCTGCCTCCACGGGGCTCAAACACCTGGGCCCGTTTTGCGAGCACCTGGCGTTCGTGCAGGCAAACCCGCAGACCCCTCTGGCCCGAACCCACCACTGCGAAGATCCCACTTTTCTTCCATCCGTAAAGGGGTCCTCCTGGAGGAGTGGAGGAACATGGGGAGGCCCCCAGGAGATGGCTTTTCTCCGAGCCGCGGCTGGCTCCTTTCGGGCCTGTACATGGGCCGCGCGTGCGCACTCAGGCTCCCCACAACAGGCCTCCCTCGGGTCACGGCACCCACCCTTGAGGTGTCTCCTGACCCACCCTTGAGGGGTCACGTGACCCACCCCCGATGGGTCACGTGACCCACCCCGGCGGGGTCACGTGACCCACCCTGGGGGGTCTCGTGACCCACCCTTGAGGGGTCACGTGACGCACCCCTGGGGGGTCTCGTGACGCACCCCTGAGGGGTCACGTGACCCACACCTTAGGGGTCACGTGACCCACCCTTGAGGGGTTTCGTGACCCACCATTTTGGGGTCACGTGACCCACCCCTGGGGGGTCTCGTGACGCACCCCTGAGGGGTCACGTGACCCACACTGGGGGGTCTCGTGACGCACCCCTGAGGGGTCACGTGACCCACCCCTGGGGGGTCTCGTGACGCACCCCTGAGGGGTCACGTGACCCACCCCTGGGGGGTCTCGTGACGCACCCCTGAGGGGTCACGTGACCCACCCTTGCGGGGTCTCGTGACCCACCCTTGGGAGGTCTCCTGTCCCACCCTGGAGGGGTCAGGAGACCCGCCCTTGAGAGGTCACAGCAGTTTCACAGGGTCCCTGCGCACCTGTCCATGGAAACAGAAGCCCTCCCTGCCGCTCAGAGGACCGCGGGATTTCCCCTAGGCCACACTGCCCAGCAGCACTCTCAG
>NW_026527668.1:0-2263 GCF_022682495.2 Desmodus rotundus | reverse complement strand
TCTCTCTCTTTTCCTCCTCCTCCGTTGTTGTTGTTGAGAGAGAGAGATCTCTCTCTTTTCCTCCTCCTCCGTTGTTGTTGTTGAGAGAGAGATCTCTCTCTTTTCCTCCTCCTCCGTTGTTGTTGTTGAGAGAGAGAGATCTCTCTCTTTTCCTCCTCCTCCGTTGTTGTTGTTGAGAGAGAGATCTCTCTCTTTTCCTCCTCCTCCGTTGTTGTTGTTGAGAGAGAGAGATCTCTCTCTTTTCCTCCTCCTCCGTTGTTGTTGTTGAGAGAGAGATCTCTCTCTTTTCCTCCTCCTCCGTTGTTGTTGTTGAGAGAGAGAGATCTCTCTCTTTTCCTCCTCCTCCGTTGTTGTTGTTGAGAGAGAGATCTCTCTCTTTTCCTCCTCCTCCGTTGTTGTTGTTGAGAGAGAGAGATCTCTCTCTTTTCCTCCTCCTCCGTTGTTGTTGTTGAGAGAGAGATCTCTCTCTTTTCCTCCTCCTCCGTTGTTGTTGTTGAGAGAGAGAGATCTCTCTCTTTTCCTCCTCCTCCGTTGTTGTTGTTGAGAGAGAGATCTCTCTCTTTTCCTCCTCCTCCGTTGTTGTTGTTGAGAGAGAGAGATCTCTCTCTTTTCCTCCTCCTCCGTTGTTGTTGTTGAGAGAGAGATCTCTCTCTTTTCCTCCTCCTCCGTTGTTGTTGTTGAGAGAGAGAGATCTCTCTCTTTTCCTCCTCCTCCGTTGTTGTTGTTGAGAGAGAGATCTCTCTCTTTTCCTCCTCCTCCGTTGTTGTTGTTGAGAGAGAGAGATCTCTCTCTTTTCCTCCTCCTCCGTTGTTGTTGTTGAGAGAGAGATCTCTCTCTTTTCCTCCTCCTCCGTTGTTGTTGTTGTTGAGAGAGAGAGATCTCTCTCTTTTCCTCCTCCTCCGTTGTTGTTGTTGAGAGAGATCTCTCTCTTTTCCTCCTCCTCCGTTGTTGTTGTTGAGAGAGAGAGATCTCTCTCTTTTCCTCCTCCTCCGTTGTTGTTGTTGAGAGAGATCTCTCTCTTTTCCTCCTCCTCCGTTGTTGTTGTTGAGAGAGAGAGATCTCTCTCTTTTCCTCCTCCTCCGTTGTTGTTGTTGAGAGAGAGATCTCTCTCTTTTCCTCCTCCTCCGTTGTTGTTGTTGAGAGAGAGAGATCTCTCTCTTTTCCTCCTCCTCCGTTGTTGTTGTTGAGAGAGAGATCTCTCTCTTTTCCTCCTCCTCCGTTGTTGTTGTTGAGAGAGAGAGATCTCTCTCTTTTCCTCCTCCTCCGTTGTTGTTGTTGAGAGAGAGAGATCTCTCTCTTTTCCTCCTCCTCCGTTGTTGTTGTTGAGAGAGAGAGATCTCTCTTTTCCTCCTCCTCCGTTGTTGTTGTTGAGAGAGAGAGATCTCTCTCTTTTCCTCCTCCTCCGTTGTTGTTGTTGAGAGAGAGATCTCTCTCTTTTCCTCCTCCTCCGTTGTTGTTGTTGAGAGAGAGATCTCTCTCTTTTCCTCCTCCTCCGTTGTTGTTGTTGAGAGAGAGAGATCTCTCTCTTTTCCTCCTCCTCCGTTGTTGTTGTTGAGAGAGAGATCTCTCTCTTTTCCTCCTCCTCCGTTGTTGTTGTTGAGAGAGAGATCTCTCTCTTTTCCTCCTCCTCCGTTGTTGTTGTTGAGAGAGAGATCGAGATCTCTCTCTTTTCCTCCTCCTCCGTTGTTGTTGTTGAGAGAGAGAGAGATCTCTCTCTTTTCCTCCTCCTCCGTTGTTGTTGTTGAGAGAGAGATCTCTCTCTTTTCCTCCTCCTCCGTTGTTGTTGTTGAGAGAGAGAGATCTCTCTCTTTTCCTCCTCCTCCGTTGTTGTTGTTGAGAGAGAGATCTCTCTCTTTTCCTCCTCCTCCGTTGTTGTTGTTGAGAGAGAGAGATCTCTCTCTTTTCCTCCTCCTCCGTTGTTGTTGTTGAGAGAGAGATCTCTCTCTTTTCCTCCTCCTCCGTTGTTGTTGTTGAGAGAGAGAGAGATCTCTCTCTTTTCCTCCTCCTCCGTTGTTGTTGTTGAGAGAGAGATCTCTCTCTTTTCCTCCTCCTCCGTTGTTGTTGTTGAGAGAGAGAGATCTCTCTCTTTTCCTCCTCCTCCGTTGTTGTTGTTGAGAGAGAGATCTCTCTCTTTTCCTCCCTCCTCCGTTGTTGTTGTTGAGAGAGAGAGATCTCTCTCTTTTCCTCCCTCCTCCGTTGTTGTTGTTGAGAGAGAGATCTCTCTCTTTTCCTCCCTCCTCCGTTGTTGTTGTGAGAGAGAGAG
>NW_026527667.1:0-2884 GCF_022682495.2 Desmodus rotundus | reverse complement strand
TCTCTCTCTTTTCCTCCTCCTCCGTTGTTGTTGTTGAGAGAGACTCTCTCTTTTCCTCCTCCTCCGTTGTTGTTGTTGAGAGAGAGTCTCTCTCTTTTCCTCCTCCTCCGTTGTTGTTGTTGAGAGAGAGACTCTCTCTTTTCCTCCTCCTCCGTTGTTGTTGTTGAGAGAGAGTCTCTCTCTTTTCCTCCTCCTCCGTTGTTGTTGTTGAGAGAGAGACTCTCTCTTTTCCTCCTCCTCCGTTGTTGTTGTTGAGAGAGAGTCTCTCTCTTTTCCTCCTCCTCCGTTGTTGTTGTTGAGAGAGAGACTCTCTCTTTTCCTCCTCCTCCGTTGTTGTTGTTGAGAGAGAGTCTCTCTCTTTTCCTCCTCCTCCGTTGTTGTTGTTGAGAGAGACTCTCTCTTTTCCTCCTCCTCCGTTGTTGTTGTTGAGAGAGAGTCTCTCTCTTTTCCTCCTCCTCCGTTGTTGTTGTTGAGAGAGACTCTCTCTTTTCCTCCTCCTCCGTTGTTGTTGTTGAGAGAGAGTCTCTCTCTTTTCCTCCTCCTCCGTTGTTGTTGTTGAGAGAGACTCTCTCTTTTCCTCCTCCTCCGTTGTTGTTGTTGAGAGAGAGTCTCTCTCTTTTCCTCCTCCTCCGTTGTTGTTGTTGAGAGAGACTCTCTCTTTTCCTCCTCCTCCGTTGTTGTTGTTGAGAGAGAGTCTCTCTCTTTTCCTCCTCCTCCGTTGTTGTTGTTGAGAGAGACTCTCTCTTTTCCTCCTCCTCCGTTGTTGTTGTTGAGAGAGAGTCTCTCTCTTTTCCTCCTCCTCCGTTGTTGTTGTTGAGAGAGACTCTCTCTTTTCCTCCTCCTCCGTTGTTGTTGTTGAGAGAGAGTCTCTCTCTTTTCCTCCTCCTCCGTTGTTGTTGTTGAGAGAGACTCTCTCTTTTCCTCCTCCTCCGTTGTTGTTGTTGAGAGAGAGTCTCTCTCTTTTCCTCCTCCTCCGTTGTTGTTGTTGAGAGAGACTCTCTCTTTTCCTCCTCCTCCGTTGTTGTTGTTGAGAGAGAGTCTCTCTCTTTTCCTCCTCCGTTGTTGTTGTTGAGAGAGACTCTCTCTTTTCCTCCTCCTCCGTTGTTGTTGTTGAGAGAGAGTCTCTCTCTTTTCCTCCTCCTCCGTTGTTGTTGTTGAGAGAGACTCTCTCTTTTCCTCCTCCTCCGTTGTTGTTGTTGAGAGAGAGTCTCTCTCTTTTCCTCCTCCTCCGTTGTTGTTGTTGAGAGAGACTCTCTCTTTTCCTCCTCCTCCGTTGTTGTTGTTGAGAGAGAGTCTCTCTCTTTTCCTCCTCCTCCGTTGTTGTTGTTGAGAGAGACTCTCTCTTTTCCTCCTCCTCCGTTGTTGTTGTTGAGAGAGAGTCTCTCTCTTTTCCTCCTCCTCCGTTGTTGTTGTTGAGAGAGACTCTCTCTTTTCCTCCTCCTCCGTTGTTGTTGTTGAGAGAGAGTCTCTCTCTTTTCCTCCTCCTCCGTTGTTGTTGTTGAGAGAGACTCTCTCTTTTCCTCCTCCTCCGTTGTTGTTGTTGAGAGAGAGTCTCTCTCTTTTCCTCCTCCTCCGTTGTTGTTGTTGAGAGAGACTCTCTCTTTTCCTCCTCCTCCGTTGTTGTTGTTGAGAGAGAGTCTCTCTCTTTTCCTCCTCCTCCGTTGTTGTTGTTGAGAGAGAGACTCTCTTTTCCTCCTCCTCCGTTGTTGTTGTTGAGAGAGAGTCTCTCTCTTTTCCTCCTCCTCCGTTGTTGTTGTTGAGAGAGACTCTCTCTTTTCCTCCTCCTCCGTTGTTGTTGTTGAGAGAGAGTCTCTCTCTTTTCCTCCTCCTCCGTTGTTGTTGTTGAGAGAGACTCTCTCTTTTCCTCCTCCTCCGTTGTTGTTGTTGAGAGAGAGTCTCTCTCTTTTCCTCCTCCTCCGTTGTTGTTGTTGAGAGAGACTCTCTCTTTTCCTCCTCCTCCGTTGTTGTTGTTGAGAGAGAGTCTCTCTCTTTTCCTCCTCCTCCGTTGTTGTTGTTGAGAGAGACTCTCTCTTTTCCTCCTCCTCCGTTGTTGTTGTTGAGAGAGAGTCTCTCTCTTTTCCTCCTCCTCCGTTGTTGTTGTTGAGAGAGACTCTCTCTTTTCCTCCTCCTCCGTTGTTGTTGTTGAGAGAGAGTCTCTCTCTTTTCCTCCTCCTCCGTTGTTGTTGTTGAGAGAGACTCTCTCTTTTCCTCCTCCTCCGTTGTTGTTGTTGAGAGAGAGTCTCTCTCTTTTCCTCCTCCTCCGTTGTTGTTGTTGAGAGAGACTCTCTCTTTTCCTCCTCCTCCGTTGTTGTTGTTGAGAGAGAGTCTCTCTCTTTTCCTCCTCCTCCGTTGTTGTTGTTGAGAGAGACTCTCTCTTTTCCTCCTCCTCCGTTGTTGTTGTTGAGAGAGAGTCTCTCTCTTTTCCTCCTCCTCCGTTGTTGTTGTTGAGAGAGACTCTCTCTTTTCCTCCTCCTCCGTTGTTGTTGTTGAGAGAGAGTCTCTCTCTTTTCCTCCTCCTCCGTTGTTGTTGTTGAGAGAGACTCTCTCTTTTCCTCCTCCTCCGTTGTTGTTGTTGAGAGAGAGTCTCTCTCTTTTCCTCCTCCTCCGTTGTTGTTGTTGAGAGAGACTCTCTCTTTTCCTCCTCCTCCGTTGTTGTTGTTGAGAGAGAGTCTCTCTCTTTTCCTCCTCCTCCGTTGTTGTTGTTGAGAGAGACTCTCTCTTTTCCTCCTCCTCCGTTGTTGTTGTTGAGAGAGAGTCTCTCTCTTTTCCTCCTCCTCCGTTGTTGTTGTTGAGAGAGACTCTCTCTTTTCCTCCTCCTCCGTTGTTGTTGTTGAGAGAGAGTCTCTCTCTTTTCCTCCTCCTCCGTTGTTGTTGTTGAGAGAGA
>NW_026527666.1:0-4383 GCF_022682495.2 Desmodus rotundus | reverse complement strand
GAGAGAGTCTCTCTCTTTTCCTCCTCCTCCGTTGTTGTTGTTGAGAGAGACTCTCTCTTTTCCTCCTCCTCCGTTGTTGTTGTTGAGAGAGAGAGTCTCTCTCTTTTCCTCCTCCTCCGTTGTTGTTGTTGAGAGAGACTCTCTCTTTTCCTCCTCCTCCGTTGTTGTTGTTGAGAGAGAGAGTCTCTCTCTTTTCCTCCTCCTCCGTTGTTGTTGTTGAGAGAGACTCTCTCTTTTCCTCCTCCTCCGTTGTTGTTGTTGAGAGAGAGAGTCTCTCTCTTTTCCTCCTCCTCCGTTGTTGTTGTTGAGAGAGACTCTCTCTTTTCCTCCTCCTCCGTTGTTGTTGTTGAGAGAGAGAGTCTCTCTCTTTTCCTCCTCCTCCGTTGTTGTTGTTGAGAGAGACTCTCTCTTTTCCTCCTCCTCCGTTGTTGTTGTTGAGAGAGAGAGTCTCTCTCTTTTCCTCCTCCTCCGTTGTTGTTGTTGAGAGAGACTCTCTCTTTTCCTCCTCCTCCGTTGTTGTTGTTGAGAGAGAGAGTCTCTCTCTTTTCCTCCTCCTCCGTTGTTGTTGTTGAGAGAGACTCTCTCTTTTCCTCCTCCTCCGTTGTTGTTGTTGAGAGAGAGAGTCTCTCTCTTTTCCTCCTCCTCCGTTGTTGTTGTTGAGAGAGACTCTCTCTTTTCCTCCTCCTCCGTTGTTGTTGTTGAGAGAGAGAGTCTCTCTCTTTTCCTCCTCCTCCGTTGTTGTTGTTGAGAGAGACTCTCTCTTTTCCTCCTCCTCCGTTGTTGTTGTTGAGAGAGAGAGTCTCTCTCTTTTCCTCCTCCTCCGTTGTTGTTGTTGAGAGAGACTCTCTCTTTTCCTCCTCCTCCGTTGTTGTTGTTGAGAGAGAGAGTCTCTCTCTTTTCCTCCTCCTCCGTTGTTGTTGTTGAGAGAGACTCTCTCTTTTCCTCCTCCTCCGTTGTTGTTGTTGAGAGAGAGTCTCTCTCTTTTCCTCCTCCTCCGTTGTTGTTGTTGAGAGAGACTCTCTCTTTTCCTCCTCCTCCGTTGTTGTTGTTGAGAGAGAGTCTCTCTCTTTTCCTCCTCCTCCGTTGTTGTTGTTGAGAGAGACTCTCTCTTTTCCTCCTCCTCCGTTGTTGTTGTTGAGAGAGAGTCTCTCTCTTTTCCTCCTCCTCCGTTGTTGTTGTTGAGAGAGACTCTCTCTTTTCCTCCTCCTCCGTTGTTGTTGTTGAGAGAGAGTCTCTCTCTTTTCCTCCTCCTCCGTTGTTGTTGTTGAGAGAGACTCTCTCTTTTCCTCCTCCTCCGTTGTTGTTGTTGAGAGAGAGTCTCTCTCTTTTCCTCCTCCTCCGTTGTTGTTGTTGAGAGAGACTCTCTCTTTTCCTCCTCCTCCGTTGTTGTTGTTGAGAGAGAGTCTCTCTCTTTTCCTCCTCCTCCGTTGTTGTTGTTGAGAGAGACTCTCTCTTTTCCTCCTCCTCCGTTGTTGTTGTTGAGAGAGAGTCTCTCTCTTTTCCTCCTCCTCCGTTGTTGTTGTTGAGAGGAGACTCTCTCTTTTCCTCCTCCTCCGTTGTTGTTGTTGAGAGAGAGTCTCTCTCTTTTCCTCCTCCTCCGTTGTTGTTGTTGAGAGAGACTCTCTCTTTTCCTCCTCCTCCGTTGTTGTTGTTGAGAGAGAGTCTCTCTCTTTTCCTCCTCCTCCGTTGTTGTTGTTGAGAGAGACTCTCTCTTTTCCTCCTCCTCCGTTGTTGTTGTTGAGAGAGAGTCTCTCTCTTTTCCTCCTCCTACGTTGTTGTTGTTGAGAGAGACTCTCTCTTTTCCTCCTCCTCCGTTGTTGTTGTTGAGAGAGAGTCTCTCTCTTTTCCTCCTCCTCCGTTGTTGTTGTTGAGAGAGACTCTCTCTTTTCCTCCTCCTCCGTTGTTGTTGTTGAGAGAGAGTCTCTCTCTTTTCCTCCTCCTCCGTTGTTGTTGTTGAGAGAGACTCTCTCTTTTCCTCCTCCTCCGTTGTTGTTGTTGAGAGAGAGTCTCTCTCTTTTCCTCCTCCTCCGTTGTTGTTGTTGAGAGAGACTCTCTCTTTTCCTCCTCCTCCGTTGTTGTTGTTGAGAGAGAGGTCTCTCTCTTTTCCTCCTCCTCCGTTGTTGTTGTTGAGAGAGACTCTCTCTTTTCCTCCTCCTCCGTTGTTGTTGTTGAGAGAGAGTCTCTCTCTTTTCCTCCTCCTCCGTTGTTGTTGTTGAGAGAGACTCTCTCTTTTCCTCCTCCTCCGTTGTTGTTGTTGAGAGAGAGAGTCTCTCTCTTTTCCTCCTCCTCCGTTGTTGTTGTTGAGAGAGACTCTCTCTTTTCCTCCTCCTCCGTTGTTGTTGTTGAGAGAGAGTCTCTCTCTTTTCCTCCTCCTCCGTTGTTGTTGTTGAGAGAGACTCTCTCTTTTCCTCCTCCTCCGTTGTTGTTGTTGAGAGAGAGTCTCTCTCTTTTCCTCCTCCTCCGTTGTTGTTGTTGAGAGAGACTCTCTCTTTTCCTCCTCCTCCGTTGTTGTTGTTGAGAGAGAGTCTCTCTCTTTTCCTCCTCCTCCGTTGTTGTTGTTGAGAGAGACTCTCTCTTTTCCTCCTCCTCCGTTGTTGTTGTTGAGAGAGAGTCTCTCTCTTTTCCTCCTCCTCCGTTGTTGTTGTTGAGAGAGACTCTCTCTTTTCCTCCTCCTCCGTTGTTGTTGTTGAGAGAGAGTCTCTCTCTTTTCCTCCTCCTCCGTTGTTGTTGTTGAGAGAGACTCTCTCTTTTCCTCCTCCTCCGTTGTTGTTGTTGAGAGAGAGTCTCTCTCTTTTCCTCCTCCTCCGTTGTTGTTGTTGAGAGAGACTCTCTCTTTTCCTCCTCCTCCGTTGTTGTTGTTGAGAGAGAGTCTCTCTCTTTTCCTCCTCCTCCGTTGTTGTTGTTGAGAGAGACTCTCTCTTTTCCTCCTCCTCCGTTGTTGTTGTTGAGAGAGAGTCTCTCTCTTTTCCTCCTCCTCCGTTGTTGTTGTTGAGAGAGACTCTCTCTTTTCCTCCTCCTCCGTTGTTGTTGTTGAGAGAGAGTCTCTCTCTTTTCCTCCTCCTCCGTTGTTGTTGTTGAGAGAGACTCTCTCTTTTCCTCCTCCTCCGTTGTTGTTGTTGAGAGAGAGTCTCTCTCTTTTCCTCCTCCTCCGTTGTTGTTGTTGAGAGAGACTCTCTCTTTTCCTCCTCCTCCGTTGTTGTTGTTGTTGAGAGAGAGTCTCTCTCTTTTCCTCCTCCTCCGTTGTTGTTGTTGAGAGAGACTCTCTCTTTTCCTCCTCCTCCGTTGTTGTTGTTGAGAGAGAGTCTCTCTCTTTTCCTCCTCCTCCGTTGTTGTTGTTGAGAGAGACTCTCTCTTTTCCTCCTCCTCCGTTGTTGTTGTTGAGAGAGAGTCTCTCTCTTTTCCTCCTCCTCCGTTGTTGTTGTTGAGAGAGACTCTCTCTTTTCCTCCTCCTCCGTTGTTGTTGTTGAGAGAGAGTCTCTCTCTTTTCCTCCTCCTCCGTTGTTGTTGTTGAGAGAGACTCTCTCTTTTCCTCCTCCTCCGTTGTTGTTGTTGAGAGAGAGTCTCTCTCTTTTCCTCCTCCTCCGTTGTTGTTGTTGAGAGAGACTCTCTCTTTTCCTCCTCCTCCGTTGTTGTTGTTGAGAGAGAGTCTCTCTCTTTTCCTCCTCCTCCGTTGTTGTTGTTGAGAGAGACTCTCTCTTTTCCTCCTCCTCCGTTGTTGTTGTTGAGAGAGAGTCTCTCTCTTTTCCTCCTCCTCCGTTGTTGTTGTTGAGAGAGACTCTCTCTTTTCCTCCTCCTCCGTTGTTGTTGTTGAGAGAGAGTCTCTCTCTTTTCCTCCTCCTCCGTTGTTGTTGTTGAGAGAGACTCTCTCTTTTCCTCCTCCTCCGTTGTTGTTGTTGAGAGAGAGTCTCTCTCTTTTCCTCCTCCTCCGTTGTTGTTGTTGTTGAGAGAGACTCTCTCTTTTCCTCCTCCTCCGTTGTTGTTGTTGAGAGAGAAGTCTCTCTCTTTTCCTCCTCCTCCGTTGTTGTTGTTGAGAGAGACTCTCTCTTTTCCTCCTCCTCCGTTGTTGTTGTTGAGAGAGAGAGTCTCTCTCTTTTCCTCCTCCTCCGTTGTTGTTGTTGAGAGAGACTCTCTCTTTTCCTCCTCCTCCGTTGTTGTTGTTGAGAGAGTCTCTCTCTTTTCCTCCTCCTCCGTTGTTGTTGTTGAGAGAGACTCTCTCTTTTCCTCCTCCTCCGTTGTTGTTGTTGAGAGAGAGAGTCTCTCTCTTTTCCTCCTCCTCCGTTGTTGTTGTTGAGAGAGACTCTCTCTTTTCCTCCTCCTCCGTTGTTGTTGTTGAGAGAGAGAGTCTCTCTCTTTTCCTCCTCCTCCGTTGTTGTTGTTGAGAGA
>NW_026527665.1:300000-425940 GCF_022682495.2 Desmodus rotundus | reverse complement strand
CCCGCGGCCCCGCGCACAGAGGCCAAGTCCCGCCCGGCCAGCTGGTTGACCCCCGCGACCCCGCGCCCAGAGGCCAAGTCCCACTCGGCCAGCTGGTTGACCCCCGCGGCCCCGCGCACAGAGGCCAAGTCCCGCCCGGCCAGCTGGTCGACCCCCGCGGCCCCGCGCCCGGAGGCCAAGTCCCACCGGGCCGGCTGGTCGAGTCCCGCAGCCCAGCGCCTGCAGGATGAGTACCGCCGAGCTGACTGAGCCCCGCAGCACAGCGTCCGGAGGCTGTTTCCCGCCTGGCCGTCTGGCCGGACCCCGTGGCCCGCGCCTCGAAGATGAGTCCCGCAGGGCAGTCTGGTCGAAACCACACACCCCGAGCCCGGAGGCAGAGTCCCGCCGGGCCAGCTGGTCGACCCCCCGCGGCCCCGCGCACAGAGGCCAAGTCCCGTCCGGCCAGCTGGTCGACTCCCGCGGCCCCGCGCCCAGAGGCCAAGTCCCGCTCGGCCAGCTGGTTGACCCCCGCGGTCCCGCGCACAGAGGCCAAGTCCCGCCCGGCCAGCTGGTCGACCCCCGCGGCCCCGCGCCCAGAGGCCAGGTCCCGCCCGGCCAGCTGGTTGACCCCCGCGACCCCGCGCCCAGAGGCCAAGTCCCGCCCGGCCAGCTGGTCGACCCCCGCGGCCCCGCGCCCAGAGGCCAAGTCCCGCCCGGCCAGCTGGTTGACCCCCGCGGCCCCGCGCGCAGAGGCCAAGTCCCGCTCGGCCAGCTCGTCGACCCCTGCGGGCCGAGCCAGGAGGCTCCGTCCGGCCGGGCAGTCTGGTGGAGCACCGCGCTCGGAGGCTCAGTCCGGCTGTGCTGGCTGGTGGAGCATCGCGCCCGGAGGCCAAGTCCCGCCGGGACGGCTGGTCGACCCCCGCGGCCTGAGCTAGGACGCTCAGTCCCGCCGGGCCGGCTGGTCGACTGCCGTGGCACCCAGCCCGGAGGCTGAGTCCCTCTAGGCCGGCTGGTCGAACCCCGCCGTAAGAGCCAGGAAGCTCAGTCCCGACGGGCAGGCTAGTGGACCAAGTGCTCGGAGGCTCAGTCCCACCGGGCCGGCTGGTCGAGTCCCGCAGCCCAGCGCCTGCAGGATGAGTACCGCCGAGCTGACTGAGCCACGCAGTCCAGCGTCCGGAGGATGTTTCCCTCCTGCCCGGTTGGTCGAACCCCGTGGCCCGTGACTCGACGATGAGTCCCGCCGGGCTGGCTGGTCGAACCCCCAGACCGCGTGCACGGAGGCTGAGTGCCGCCGGGCCAACCAGTCGACCGCTGTGGCCCCCGCGCGCGGAGCCTGAGTCCCGCCGTGGAGGCTGGTGGAGCCCCGCGGCCCGCGCCAACAGGCTCAGACCGGCCGGGCAGGCTGCTGGAGCCCCGGGCCCGGAGGCGAGTCCCGCCGGTCCCACTGGTCGACCCCCGCCGCCTGAGCGAGTAGGCTCAGTCCCGCCGGGCCTGCTGGTCGACCGCCGTGGCCCCGAGCCCGGAGGCTGAGTCCCTCTAGGCCGGCTGGTCGAACCCCGCCGTAAGAGCCAGGAAGCTCAGTCCCGAAGGGCAGGCTAGTGGACCAAGTGCTCGGAGGCTCAGTCCCACCGGGCCGGCTGGTCGAGTCCCGCAGCCCAGCGCCTGCAGGATGAGTACCGCCGAGCTGACTGAGCCCCGCAGCACAGCGTCCGGAGGCTGTTTCCCGCCTGGCCGTCTGGCCGGACCCCGTGGCCCGCGCCTCGAAGATGAGTCCCGCAGGGCAGTCTGGTCGAAACCACACACCCCGAGCCCGGAGGCAGAGTCCCGCCGGGCCAGCTGGTCGACCCCCCGCGGCCCCCGCGCCCAGAGGCCAGGTCCCGCCGGCCAGCTGGTCGACCCCCGCGGCCCCGCGCCCAGAGGCCAAGTCCCGCCCGGCCAGCTGGTTGACCCCCGCGGCCCCGCGCGCAGAGGCCAAGTCCCGCTCGGCCAGCTGGTTGACCCCCGCGACCCCGCCCAAAGGCCAAGTGCCGCTCGGCCAGCTGGTTGACCCCCGCGGCCCCGCGCACAGAGGCCAAGTCCCGCCCGGCCAGCTGGTCGACCCCCGCGGCCCCGCGCCCAGAGGCCAAGTCCCGCCCGGCCAGCTGGTTGACCCCCGCGGCCCCGCCCCCAGAGGCCAAGTCCCGCTCGGCCAGCTCGTCGACCCCCGCGGGCCGCGCCAGGAGGCTCCGTCCGGCCGGGCAGTCTGGTGGAGCACCGCGCTCGGAGGCTCAGTCCGGCTGTGCTGGCTGGTGGAGCACCGCGCCCGGAGGCCAAGTCCCGCCGGGACGGCTGGTCGACCCCCGCAGCCTGCGCTAGGACGCTCAGTCCCGCCGGGCCGGCTGGTCGACTGCCGTGGCACCCAGCCCGGAGGCTGAGTCCCTCTAGGCCGGCTGGTCGAACCCCGCCGTAAGAGCCAGGAAGCTCAGTCCCGACGGGCAGGCTAGTGGACCAAGTGCTCGGAGGCTCAGTCCCACCGGGCCGGCTGGTCGAGTCCCGCAGCCCAGCGCCTGCAGGATGAGTACCGCCGAGCTGACTGAGCCCCGCAGCACAGCGTCCGGAGGCTGTTTCCCGCCTGGCCGTCTGGCCGGACCCCGTGGCCCGCGCCTCGAAGATGAGTCCCGCAGGGCAGTCTGGTCGAAACCACACACCCCGAGCCCGGAGGCAGAGTCCCGCCGGGCCAGCTGGTCGACACCCCGCGGCCCCGTGCCCAGAGGCCAAGTCCCGCCCGGCCAGCTGGTCGATCCCCCGCGGCCCCGCGCCCAGAGGCCAAGTCCCGCCCGGCCAGCTGGTTGACCCCCGCGACCCCGCGCCCAGAGGCCAAGTCCCACTCGGCCAGCTGGTTGACCCCCGCGGCCCCGCGCACAGAGGCCAAGTCCCGCCCGGCCAGCTGGTCGACCCCCGCGGCCCCGCGCCCAGAGGCCAAGTCCCGCCCGGCCAGCTGGTTTACCCCCGCGGCCCCGCCCCCAGAGGCCAAGTCCCGCTCGGCCAGCTCGTCGACCCCCGCGGGCCGAGCCAGGAGGCTCCGTCCGGCCGGGCAGTCTGGTGGAGCACCGCGCTCGGAGGCTCAGTCCGGCTGTGCTGGCTGGTGGAGCATCGCGCCCGGAGGCCAAGTCCCGCCGGGACGGCTGGTCGACCCCCGCGGTCTGAGCTAGGACGCTCAGTCCCGCCGGGCCGGCTGGTCGACTGCCGTGGCACCCAGCCCGGAGGCTGAGTCCCTCTAGGCCGGCTGGTCGAACCCCGCCGTAAGAGCCAGGAAGCTCAGTCCCGACGGGCAGGCTAGTGGACCAAGTGCTCGGAGGCTCAGTCCCACCGGGCCGGCTGGTCGAGTCCCGCAGCCCAGCGCCTGCAGGATGAGTACCGCCGAGCTGACTGAGCCACGCAGTCCAGCGTCCGGAGGATGTTTCCCTCCTGCCCGGTTGGTCGAACCCCGTGGCCCGTGACTCGACGATGAGTCCCGCCGCGCTGGCTGGTCGAACCCCCAGACCCGGTGCACGGAGGCTGAGTGCCGCCGGGCCACCCAGTCGACCGCTGTGGCCCCCGCGCGCGGAGCCTGAGTCCCGCCGTGGAGGCTGGTGGAGCCCCGCGGCCCGCGCCAACAGGCTCAGACCGGCCGGGCAGGCTGCTGGAGCCCCGGGCCCGGAGGCGAGTCCCGCCGGTCCCACTGGTCGACCCCCGCCGCCTGAGCGAGGAGGCTCAGTCCCGCCGGGCCTGCTGGTCGACCGCCGTGGCCCCGAGCCCGGAGGCTGAGTCCCGCTGGACGGCTGGTCTACACCCGTGGCCCGCGCCCGGACAATGAATGCCGCCGGGCCAGCTGGTCGACGGCCCGGGCCCACGCCTCGATGCTGTGTCCCGCCGGGCTGGCTGGTCGACCCCCGTGGCCCGCTACCGCAAGCTGAGTCCCACCGTGCAGCTGGTCGAACCCACAGACCCCGTGCACGGGGGCTGAGTCCCGCCGGGCCTGCTGGTCGAGGTCCGCGTCCAGGAGCGTCCGCGGAGCGTCGTTCGATCGCCCGACACGGCCTGCCTCGGTCGGCAGCTCCGGAACGGCCAGGTGCCAACCACCTCAGGCGTTCCCCCACCACGGACCAGGGGCGTCGTTCGGTCTGTCTGTCCGTCACCGCGGGCGCCCGCGCGTGCTGGTCGACCCGTGCAGGCGGCCATACGGCCCTACTAATCCTGCAGGGGCAACCTCGGGCCCAGAGGCCGGGCACCGACACGCCGGCGCCACCCGCACGATCCCGCAAGCACCGCCGGCCTGCTGGAAGTCCAGCGCGTGCGACGTGGCCAAATCGCGTCCCTCGTGGCTCCGGAAGGAACGAACGATATACAAACGGCCGCCAGGTGGCGCCCGACAACCGTCGCGCGCGTCAGCGGGACCGAGCCGGATCACCGGGCGGCCAGGGCGACCTGCCGCCCTTCCGTAGGGCCGATCCCGTCCCGGCACACCACGTCCGCCTCGGAGCTCCCGGACTCCACGGCGAGACCGCGGCAGCGGTAGGGGGGCTGGGAAAGAAGACCTTAGGCACTCGGGCCACGGTGGCCGGGTGCCTGGCACGCGACAGAATTTCCCGAGTCGCCGGCGGGCAGGCGCGACAGTACCACACGGAGCTTCCACCCCCACGACCGTCTCCACCCCAATACCCTCCAAGCCGCCGCCGCCGCCGCCTACGGAACGCGACCCCCGAGGCGTCGGGAAGGGGCGGAAAGCGCCGCGGCGATGGCACGGGACCCCCGCCCCGGTCTTGGCACGCGCTGGGGTCCGGGGACGCTTCGGGCCTAAGTCATGCCGGGCCAGATGGTCGACCCCGCAGCCAAGCGCCCGCAGGCTTAGTAGCGCCGAGCTGACTGAGCCCCGCAGCCCAGCGTCCGGAGGCTGTTTCCCGCCTGGCCGTCTGGCCGGACCCCGTGGCCCGCGCCTGGACGATGAGTCCCGCAGGGCAGTCTGGTCGAAACCACACACCCCGAGCCTGGAGGCAGAGTCCCGCCCGGCCAGCTGGTCGACCCCTGCGGCCCGCGCCAGGAGGCTCCGTCCGGCCGGGCAGTCTCGTGGAGAACCGCTCTCGGAGGCTCAGTCCGGCTGTGCTGGCTGGTGGAGCACCGCGCCCGTAGGCCGAGTCCCGCCGGGACGGCTGGTCGACCCCCGCGGCCCGCGCCAGGACGCTCCGTCCGGCCGGGCAGTCTGGTGGAGAACCGCTCTCGGAGGCTCAGTCCGGCTGTGCTGGCTGGTGGAGCACCGCGCCCGGAGGCCAAGTCCCGACGGGACGGCTGGTCGACCCCCGCGGCCTGAGCTAGGACGCTCAGTCCCGCCGGGCCGGCTGGTCGACTGCCGTGGCACCCAGCCCGGAGGCTGAGTCCCTCTAGGCCGGCTGGTCGAACCCCGCCGTAAGAGCCAGGAAGCTCAGTCCCGACGGGCAGGCTAGTGGACCAAGTGCTCGGAGGCTCAGTCCCACCGGGCCGGCTGGTCGAGTCCCGCAGCCCAGCGCCTGCAGGATGAGTACCGCCGAGCTGACTGAGCCACGCAGTCCAGCGTCCGGAGGATGTTTCCCTCCTGCCCGGTTGGTCGAACCCCGTGGCCCGTGACTCGACGATGAGTCCCGCCGGGCTGGCTGGTCGAACCCCCAGACCGCGTGCACGGAGGCTGAGTGCCGCCGGGCCAACCAGTCGACCGCTGTGGCCCCCGCGCGCGGAGCCTGAGTCCCGCCGTGGAGGCTGGTGGAGCCCCGCGGCCCGCGCCAACAGGCTCAGACCGGCCGGGCAGGCTGCTGGAGCCCCGGGCCCGGAGGCGAGTCCCGCCGGTCCCACTGGTCGACCCCCGCCGCCTGAGCGAGTAGGCTCAGTCCCGCCGGGCCTGCTGGTCGACCGCCGTGGCCCCGAGCCCGGAGGCTGAGTCCCTCTAGGCCGGCTGGTCGAACCCCGCCGTAAGAGCCAGGAAGCTCAGTCCCGAAGGGCAGGCTAGTGGACCAAGTGCTCGGAGGCTCAGTCCCACCGGGCCGGCTGGTCGAGTCCCGCAGCCCAGCGCCTGCAGGATGAGTACCGCCGAGCTGACTGAGCCCCGCAGCACAGCGTCCGGAGGCTGTTTCCCGCCTGGCCGTCTGGCCGGACCCCGTGGCCCGCGCCTCGAAGATGAGTCCCGCAGGGCAGTCTGGTCGAAACCACACACCCCGAGCCCGGAGGCAGAGTCCCGCCGGGCCAGCTGGTCGACCCCCCGCGGCCCCGCGCACAGAGGCCAAGTCCCGTCCGGCCAGCTGGTCGACTCCCGCGGCCCCGCGCCCAGAGGCCAAGTCCCGCTCGGCCAGCTGGTTGACCCCCGCGGTCCCGCGCACAGAGGCCAAGTCCCGCCCGGCCAGCTGGTCGACCCCCGCGGCCCCGCGCCCAGAGGCCAAGTCCCGCCCGGCCAACTGGTCGACCCCCGCGGCCCCGCGCCCAGAGGCCAAGTCCCGCCCGGCCAGCTGGTTGACCCCCGCGGCCCCGCGCGCAGAGGCCAAGTCCCGCTCGGCCAGCTCGTCGACCCCTGCGGGCCGAGCCAGGAGGCTCCGTCCGGCCGGGCAGTCTGGTGGAGCACCGCGCTCGGAGGCTCAGTCCGGCTGTGCTGGCTGGTGGAGCATCGCGCCCGGAGGCCAAGTCCCGCCGGGACGGCTGGTCGACCCCCGCGGCCTGAGCTAGGACGCTCAGTCCCGCCGGGCCGGCTGGTCGACTGCCGTGGCACCCAGCCCGGAGGCTGAGTCCCTCTAGGCCGGCTGGTCGAACCCGGCCGTAAGAGCCAGGAAGCTCAGTCCCGACGGGCAGGCTAGTGGACCAAGTGCTCGGAGGCTCAGTCCCACCGGGCCGGCTGGTCGAGTCCCGCAGCCCAGCGCCTGCAGGATGAGTACCGCCGAGCTGACTGAGCCACGCAGTCCAGCGTCCGGAGGATGTTTCCCTCCTGCCCGGTTGGTCGAACCCCGTGGCCCGTGACTCGACGATGAGTCCCGCCGGGCTGGCTGGTCGAACCCCCAGACCGCGTGCACGGAGGCTGAGTGCCGCCGGGCCAACCAGTCGACCGCTGTGGCCCCCGCGCGCGGAGCCTGAGTCCCGCCGTGGAGGCTGGTGGAGCCCCGCGGCCCGCGCCAACAGGCTCAGACCGGCCGGGCAGGCTGCTGGAGCCCCGGGCCCGGAGGCGAGTCCCGCCGGTCCCACTGGTCGACCCCCGCCGCCTGAGCGAGTAGGCTCAGTCCCGCCGGGCCTGCTGGTCGACCGCCGTGGCCCCGAGCCCGGAGGCTGAGTCCCTCTAGGCCGGCTGGTCGAACCCCGCCGTAAGAGCCAGGAAGCTCAGTCCCGAAGGGCAGGCTAGTGGACCAAGTGCTCGGAGGCTCAGTCCCACCGGGCCGGCTGGTCGAGTCCCGCAGCCCAGCGCCTGCAGGATGAGTACCGCCGAGCTGACTGAGCCCCGCAGCACAGCGTCCGGAGGCTGTTTCCCGCCTGGCCGTCTGGCCGGACCCCGTGGCCCACGCCTCGATGCTGTGTCCCGCCGGGCTGGCTGGTCGACCCCCGTGGCCCGCTACCGCAAGCTGAGTCCCACCGTGCAGCTGGTCGAACCCACAGACCCCGTGCACGGGGGCTGAGTCCCGCCGGGCCTGCTGGTCGAGGTCCGCGTCCAGGAGCGTCCGCGGAGCGTCGTTCGATCGCCCGACACGGCCTGCCTCGGTCGGCAGCTCCGGAACGGCCAGGTGCCAACCACCTCAGGCGTTCCCCCACCACGGACCAGGGGCGTCGTTCGGTCTGTCTGTCCGTCACCGCGGGCGCCCGCGCGTGCTGGTCGACCCGTGCAGGCGGCCATACGGCCCTACTAATCCTGCAGGGGCAACCTCGGGCCCAGAGGCCGGGCACCGACACGCCGGCGCCACCCGCACGATCCCGCAAGCACCGCCGGCCTGCTGGAAGTCCAGCGCGTGCGACGTGGCCAAATCGCGTCCCTCGTGGCTCCGGAAGGAACGAACGATATACAAACGGCCGCCAGGTGGCGCCCGACAACCGTCGCGCGCGTCAGCGGGACCGAGCCGGATCACCGGGCGGCCAGGGCGACCTGCCGCCCTTCCGTAGGGCCGATCCCGTCCCGGCACACCACGTCCGCCTCGGAGCTCCCGGACTCCACGGCGAGACCGCGGCAGCGGTAGGGGGGCTGGGAAAGAAGACCTTAGGCACTCGGGCCACGGTGGCCGGGTGCCTGGCACGCGACAGAATTTCCCGAGTCGCCGGCGGGCAGGCGCGACAGTACCACACGGAGCTTCCACCCCCACGACCGTCTCCACCCCAATACCCTCCAAGCCGCCGCCGCCGCCGCCTACGGAACGCGACCCCCGAGGCGTCGGGAAGGGGCGGAAAGCGCCGCGGCGATGGCACGGGACCCCCGCCCCGGTCTTGGCACGCGCTGGGGTCCGGGGACGCTTCGGGCCTAAGTCATGCCGGGCCAGATGGTCGACCCCGCAGCCAAGCGCCCGCAGGCTTAGTAGCGCCGAGCTGACTGAGCCCCGCAGCCCAGCGTCCGGAGGCTGTTTCCCGCCTGGCCGTCTGGCCGGACCCCGTGGCCCGCGCCTGGACGATGAGTCCCGCAGGGCAGTCTGGTCGAAACCACACACCCCGAGCCTGGAGGCAGAGTCCCGCCCGGCCAGCTGGTCGACCCCTGCGGCCCGCGCCAGGAGGCTCCGTCCGGCCGGGCAGTCTCGTGGAGAACCGCTCTCGGAGGCTCAGTCCGGCTGTGCTGGCTGGTGGAGCACCGCGCCCGTAGGCCGAGTCCCGCCGGGACGGCTGGTCGACCCCCGCGGCCCGCGCCAGGACGCTCCGTCCGGCCGGGCAGTCTGGTGGAGAACCGCTCTCGGAGGCTCAGTCCGGCTGTGCTGGCTGGTGGAGCACCGCGCCCGGAGGCCAAGTCCCGACGGGACGGCTGGTCGACCCCCGCGGCCTGAGCTAGGACGCTCAGTCCCGCCGGGCCGGCTGGTCGACTGCCGTGGCACCCAGCCCGGAGGCTGAGTCCCTCTAGGCCGGCTGGTCGAACCCCGCCGTAAGAGCCAGGAAGCTCAGTCCCGACGGGCAGGCTAGTGGACCAAGTGCTCGGAGGCTCAGTCCCACCGGGCCGGCTGGTCGAGTCCCGCAGCCCAGCGCCTGCAGGATGAGTACCGCCGAGCTGACTGAGCCACGCAGTCCAGCGTCCGGAGGATGTTTCCCTCCTGCCCGGTTGGTCGAACCCCGTGGCCCGTGACTCGACGATGAGTCCCGCCGGGCTGGCTGGTCGAACCCCCAGACCGCGTGCACGGAGGCTGAGTGCCGCCGGGCCAACCAGTCGACCGCTGTGGCCCCCGCGCGCGGAGCCTGAGTCCCGCCGTGGAGGCTGGTGGAGCCCCGCGGCCCGCGCCAACAGGCTCAGACCGGCCGGGCAGGCTGCTGGAGCCCCGGGCCCGGAGGCGAGTCCCGCCGGTCCCACTGGTCGACCCCCGCCGCCTGAGCGAGTAGGCTCAGTCCCGCCGGGCCTGCTGGTCGACCGCCGTGGCCCCGAGCCCGGAGGCTGAGTCCCTCTAGGCCGGCTGGTCGAACCCCGCCGTAAGAGCCAGGAAGCTCAGTCCCGAAGGGCAGGCTAGTGGACCAAGTGCTCGGAGGCTCAGTCCCACCGGGCCGGCTGGTCGAGTCCCGCAGCCCAGCGCCTGCAGGATGAGTACCGCCGAGCTGACTGAGCCCCGCAGCACAGCGTCCGGAGGCTGTTTCCCGCCTGGCCGTCTGGCCGGACCCCGTGGCCCGCGCCTCGAAGATGAGTCCCGCAGGGCAGTCTGGTCGAAACCACACACCCCGAGCCCGGAGGCAGAGTCCCGCCGGGCCAGCTGGTCGACCCCCCGCGGCCCCGCGCACAGAGGCCAAGTCCCGTCCGGCCAGCTGGTCGACTCCCGCGGCCCCGCGCCCAGAGGCCAAGTCCCGCTCGGCCAGCTGGTTGACCCCCGCGGTCCCGCGCACAGAGGCCAAGTCCCGCCCGGCCAGCTGGTCGACCCCCGCGGCCCCGCGCCCAGAGGCCAAGTCCCGCCCGGCCAACTGGTCGACCCCCGCGGCCCCGCGCCCAGAGGCCAAGTCCCGCCCGGCCAGCTGGTTGACCCCCGCGGCCCCGCGCGCAGAGGCCAAGTCCCGCTCGGCCAGCTCGTCGACCCCTGCGGGCCGAGCCAGGAGGCTCCGTCCGGCCGGGCAGTCTGGTGGAGCACCGCGCTCGGAGGCTCAGTCCGGCTGTGCTGGCTGGTGGAGCATCGCGCCCGGAGGCCAAGTCCCGCCGGGACGGCTGGTCGACCCCCGCGGCCTGAGCTAGGACGCTCAGTCCCGCCGGGCCGGCTGGTCGACTGCCGTGGCACCCAGCCCGGAGGCTGAGTCCCTCTAGGCCGGCTGGTCGAACCCCGCCGTAAGAGCCAGGAAGCTCAGTCCCGACGGGCAGGCTAGTGGACCAAGTGCTCGGAGGCTCAGTCCCACCGGGCCGGCTGGTCGAGTCCCGCAGCCCAGCGCCTGCAGGATGAGTACCGCCGAGCTGACTGAGCCACGCAGTCCAGCGTCCGGAGGATGTTTCCCTCCTGCCCGGTTGGTCGAACCCCGTGGCCCGTGACTCGACGATGAGTCCCGCCGGGCTGGCTGGTCGAACCCCCAGACCGCGTGCACGGAGGCTGAGTGCCGCCGGGCCAACCAGTCGACCGCTGTGGCCCCCGCGCGCGGAGCCTGAGTCCCGCCGTGGAGGCTGGTGGAGCCCCGCGGCCCGCGCCAACAGGCTCAGACCGGCCGGGCAGGCTGCTGGAGCCCCGGGCCCGGAGGCGAGTCCCGCCGGTCCCACTGGTCGACCCCCGCCGCCTGAGCGAGTAGGCTCAGTCCCGCCGGGCCTGCTGGTCGACCGCCGTGGCCCCGAGCCCGGAGGCTGAGTCCCTCTAGGCCGGCTGGTCGAACCCCGCCGTAAGAGCCAGGAAGCTCAGTCCCGAAGGGCAGGCTAGTGGACCAAGTGCTCGGAGGCTCAGTCCCACCGGGCCGGCTGGTCGAGTCCCGCAGCCCAGCGCCTGCAGGATGAGTACCGCCGAGCTGACTGAGCCCCGCAGCACAGCGTCCGGAGGCTGTTTCCCGCCTGGCCGTCTGGCCGGACCCCGTGGCCCGCGCCTCGAAGATGAGTCCCGCAGGGCAGTCTGGTCGAAACCACACACCCCGAGCCCGGAGGCAGAGTCCCGCCGGGCCAGCTGGTCGACCCCCCGCGGCCCCCGCGCCCAGAGGCCAGGTCCCGCCCGGCCAGCTGGTCGACCCCCGCGGCCCCGCGCCCAGAGGCCAAGTCCCGCCCGGCCAGCTGGTTGACCCCCGCGGCCCCGCGCGCAGAGGCCAAGTCCCGCTCGGCCAGCTGGTTGACCCCCGCGACCCCGCCCAAAGGCCAAGTGCCGCTCGGCCAGCTGGTTGACCCCCGCGGCCCCGCGCACAGAGGCCAAGTCCCGCCCGGCCAGCTGGTCGACCCCCGCGGCCCCGCGCCCAGAGGCCAAGTCCCGCCCGGCCAGCTGGTTGACCCCCGCGGCCCCGCCCCCAGAGGCCAAGTCCCGCTCGGCCAGCTCGTCGACCCCCGCGGGCCGCGCCAGGAGGCTCCGTCCGGCCGGGCAGTCTGGTGGAGCACCGCGCTCGGAGGCTCAGTCCGGCTGTGCTGGCTGGTGGAGCACCGCGCCCGGAGGCCAAGTCCCGCCGGGACGGCTGGTCGACCCCCGCAGCCTGCGCTAGGACGCTCAGTCCCGCCGGGCCGGCTGGTCGACTGCCGTGGCACCCAGCCCGGAGGCTGAGTCCCTCTAGGCCGGCTGGTCGAACCCCGCCGTAAGAGCCAGGAAGCTCAGTCCCGACGGGCAGGCTAGTGGACCAAGTGCTCGGAGGCTCAGTCCCACCGGGCCGGCTGGTCGAGTCCCGCAGCCCAGCGCCTGCAGGATGAGTACCGCCGAGCTGACTGAGCCCCGCAGCACAGCGTCCGGAGGCTGTTTCCCGCCTGGCCGTCTGGCCGGACCCCGTGGCCCGCGCCTCGAAGATGAGTCCCGCAGGGCAGTCTGGTCGAAACCACACACCCCGAGCCCGGAGGCAGAGTCCCGCCGGGCCAGCTGGTCGACACCCCGCGGCCCCGTGCCCAGAGGCCAAGTCCCGCCCGGCCAGCTGGTCGACCCCCGCGGCCCCGCGCGCAGAGGCCAAGTCCCGCTCGGCCAGCTCGTCGACCCCTGCGGGGCGAGCCAGGAGGCTCCGTCCGGCCGGGCAGTCTGGTGGAGCACCGCGCTCGGAGGCTCAGTCCGGCTGTGCTGGCTGGTGGAGCATCGCGCCCGGAGGCCAAGTCCCGCCGGGACGGCTGGTCGACCCCCGCGGCCTGAGCTAGGACGCTCAGTCCCGCCGGGCCGGCTGGTCGACTGCCGTGGCACCCAGCCCGGAGGCTGAGTCCCTCTAGGCCGGCTGGTCGAACCCCGCCGTAAGAGCCAGGAAGCTCAGTCCCGACGGGCAGGCTAGTGGACCAAGTGCTCGGAGGCTCAGTCCCACCGGGCCGGCTGGTCGAGTCCCGCAGCCCAGCGCCTGCAGGATGAGTACCGCCGAGCTGACTGAGCCACGCAGTCCAGCGTCCGGAGGATGTTTCCCTCCTGCCCGGTTGGTCGAACCCCGTGGCCCGTGACTCGACGATGAGTCCCGCCGGGCTGGCTGGTCGAACCCCCAGACCCTGTGCACGGGGGCTGAGTCCCGCCGGGCCTGCTGGTCGAGGTCCGCGTCCAGGAGCGTCCGCGGAGCGTCGTTCGATCGCCCGACACGGCCTGCCTCGGTCGGCAGCTCCGGAACGGCCAGGTGCCAACCACCTCAGGCGTTCCCCCACCACGGACCAGGGGCGTCGTTCGGTCTGTCCGTCCGTCACCGCGGGCGCCCGCGCGTGCTGGTCGACCCGTGCAGGCGGCCATACCGCCCTACTAATCCTGCAGGTGCAACCTCGGGCCCAGAGGCCGGGCACCGACACGCCGGCGCCACCCGCAGGATCCCGCAAGCACCGCCGGCCTGCTGGAAGTCCAGCGCTTGCGACGTGGCCAAATCGCGTCCGTCGTGGCTCCGGAAGGAACGAACGATATACAAACGGCCGCCAGGTGGCGCCCGACAACTGTCGCGCGCGTCAGCGGGACCGAGCCGGATCACCGGGCGGCCAGGGCGACCCACTGCCCGGCCGTAGGGCCGATCCCGTCCCGGCACACCACGTCCGCCTCGGAGCTCCCGGACTCCACGGCGCGACCGCGGCTGCGGTAGGGGGGCTGGGAAAGAAGACCTTAGGCTCTCGGGCCACGGTGGCCGGGTGCCTGGCACGCGACAGAATTTCCCCTGAGTCGCCGGCGGGCAGGCGCGACAGTACCACACCGAGCTTCCACCCCCACGACCGTCTCCACCCCAATACCCTCCAAGCCGCCGCCGCCGCCGCCTACAGAACGCGACCCCCGAGGCGTCGGGAACGGGCGGAAAGTGCTGCGGCGATGGCACGGGACCCCTGCCCCGGTCTTGGCACGCGCTGGGGTCCGGGGACGCTTCGGGCCTAAGTCATGCCGGGCCAGATGGTCGACCCCGCAGCAAAGCGCCTGCAGGCTTAGTAGCGCCGAGCTGACTGAGCCCCGCAGCCCAGCGTCCGGAGGCTGTTTCCCGCCTGGCCGTCTGGCCGGACCCCGTGGCCCGCGCCTGGACGATGAGTCCCGCAGGGCAGTCTGGTCGAAACCACACACCCCGAGCCCGGAGGCAGAGTCCCTCCGGGCCAGCTGGTCGATCCCCCGCGGCCCCGCGCCCAGAGGCCAAGTCCCGCCCGGCCAGCTGGTTGACCCCCGCGACCCCGCGCACAGAGGCCAAGTCCCACTCGGCCAGCTGGTTGACCCCCGCGGCCCCGCGCACAGAGGCCAAGTCCCGCCCGGCCAGCTGGTCGACCCCCGCGGCCCCGCGCCCAGAGGCCAAGTCCCGCCCGGCCAGCTGGTTTACCCCCGCGGCCCCGCCCCCAGAGGCCAAGTCCCGCTCGGCCAGCTGGTCGACCCCTGCGGCCCGCGCCAGGAGGCTCCGTCCGGCCGGGCAGTCTCGTGGAGAACCGCTCTCGGAGGCTCAGTCCGGCTGTGCTGGCTGGTGGAGCACCGCGCCCGGAGGCCGAGTCCCGACGGGACGGCTGGTCGACCCCCGCGGCCTGAGCTAGGACGCTCAGTCCCGCCGGGCCGGCTGGTCGACTGCCGTGGCACCCAGCCCGGAGGCTGAGTCCCTCTAGGCCGGCTGGTCGAACCCCGCCGTAAGAGCCAGGAAGCTCAGTCCCGACGGGCAGGCTAGTGGACCAAGTGCTCGGAGGCTCAGTCCCACCGGGCCGGCTGGTCGAGTCCCGCAGCCCAGCGCCTGCAGGATGAGTACCGCCGAGCTGACTGAGCCACGCAGTCCAGCGTCCGGAGGATGTTTCCCTCCTGCCCGGTTGGTCGAACCCCGTGGCCCGTGACTCGACGATGAGTCCCGCCGGGCTGGCTGGTCGAACCCCCAGACCGCGTGCACGGAGGCTGAGTGCCGCCGGGCCAACCAGTCGACCGCTGTGGCCCCCGCGCGCGGAGCCTGAGTCCCGCCGTGGAGGCTGGTGGAGCCCCGCGGCCCGCGCCAACAGGCTCAGACCGGCCGGGCAGGCTGCTGGAGCCCCGGGCCCGGAGGCGAGTCCCGCCGGTCCCACTGGTCGACCCCCGCCGCCTGAGCGAGTAGGCTCAGTCCCGCCGGGCCTGCTGGTCGACCGCCGTGGCCCCGAGCCCGGAGGCTGAGTCCCTCTAGGCCGGCTGGTCGAACCCCGCCGTAAGAGCCAGGAAGCTCAGTCCCGAAGGGCAGGCTAGTGGACCAAGTGCTCGGAGGCTCAGTCCCACCGGGCCGGCTGGTCGAGTCCCGCAGCCCAGCGCCTGCAGGATGAGTACCGCCGAGCTGACTGAGCCCCGCAGCACAGCGTCCGGAGGCTGTTTCCCGCCTGGCCGTCTGGCCGGACCCCGTGGCCCGCGCCTCGAAGATGAGTCCCGCAGGGCAGTCTGGTCGAAACCACACACCCCGAGCCCGGAGGCAGAGTCCCGCCGGGCCAGCTGGTCGACCCCCCGCGGCCCCGCGCACAGAGGCCAAGTCCCGCCCGGCCAGCTGGTCGACCCCCGCGGCCCCGCGCCCAGAGGCCAGGTCCCGCCCGGCCAGCTGGTTGACCCCCGCGACCCCGCGCCCAGAGGCCAAGTCCCGCTCGGCCAGCTGGTTGAACCCCGCGGTCCCGCGCACAGAGGCCAAGTCCCGCCCGGCCAGCTGGTCGACCCCCGCGGCCCCGCGCCCAGAGGCCAAGTCCCGCCCGGCCAGCTGGTTGACCCCCGCGGCCCCGCCCCCAGAGGCCAAGTCCCGCTCGGCCAGCTCGTCGACCCCCGCGGGCCGAGCCAGGAGGCTCCGTCCGGCCGGGCAGTCTGGTGGAGCACCGCGCTCGGAGGCTCAGTCCGGCTGTGCTGGCTGGTGGAGCACCGCGCCCGGAGGCCAAGTCCCGCCGGGACGGCTGGTCGACCCCCGCGGCCTGAGCTAGGACGCTCAGTCCCGCCGGGCCGGCTGGTCGACTGCCGTGGCACCCAGCCCGGAGGCTGAGTCCCTCTAGGCCGGCTGGTCGAACCCCGCCGTAAGAGCCAGGAAGCTCAGTCCCGACGGGCAGGCTAGTGGACCAAGTGCTCGGAGGCTCAGTCCCACCGGGCCGGCTGGTCGAGTCCCGCAGCCCAGCGCCTGCAGGATGAGTACCGCCGAGCTGACTGAGCCCCGCAGCACAGCGTCCGGAGGCTGTTTCTCGCCTGGCCGTCTGGCCGGACCCCGTGGCCCGCGCCTCGAAGATGAGTCCCGCAGGGCAGTCTGGTCGAAACCACACACCCCGAGCCCGGAGGCAGAGTCCCGCCGGGCCAGCTGGTCGACACCCCGCGGCCCCGCGCCCAGAGGCCAGGTCCCGCCCGGCCAGCTGGTCGACCCCCGCGGCCCCGCGCCCAGTGGCCCAGTCCCGCCCGGCCATCTAGTTGACCCCCGCGGCCCCGCCCCCAGAGACCAAGTCCCGCTCGGCCAGCTGGTCGACCCCCGCGGCCCGCGCCAGGAGGCTCCGTCCGGCCGGGAAGTCTGGTGGAGCACCGCGCTCGGAGGCTCAGTCCGGCTGTGCTGGCTGGTGGAGCACCGCGCCCGGAGGCCAAGTCCCGCCGGGACGGCTGGTCGACCCCCGCGGCCTGAGCTAGGACGCTCAGTCCCGCCGGGCCGGCTGGTCGACTGCCGTGGCACCCAGCCCGGAGGCTGAGTCCCTCTAGGCCGGCTGGTCGAACCCCGCCGTAAGAGCCAGGAAGCTCAGTCCCGAAGGGCAGTCTAGTGGACCAAGTGCTCGGAGGCTCAGTCCCACCGGGCCGGCTGGTCGAGTCCCGCAGCCCAGCGCCTGCAGGATGAGTACCGCCGAGCTGACTGAGCCCCGCAGCACAGCGTCCGGAGGCTGTTTCCCGCCTGGCCGTCTGGCCCGCGCCTCGAAGATGAGTCCCGCAGGGCAGTCTGGTCGAAACCACACACCCCGAGCCCGGAGGCAGAGTCCCGCCGGGCCAGCGGGTCGACCCCCCGCGGCCCCGCGCCCAGAGGCCAGGTCCCGCCCGGCCAGCTGGTCGACCCCCGCGGCCCCGCGCCCAGAGGCCAAGTCCCGCCCGGCCAGCTGGTTGACCCCCGCGGCCCCGCCCCCAGAGGCCAAGTCCCGCTCGGCCAGCTGGTTGACCCCCGCGACCCCGCCCAAAGGCCAAGTGCCGCTCGGCCAGCTGGTTGACCCCCGCGGCCCCGCGCACAGAGGCCAAGTCCCGCCCGGCCAGCTGGTCGACCCCCGCGGCCCCGCGCCCAGAGGCCAAGTCCCGCCCGGCCAGCTGGTTGACCCCCGCGGCCCCGCCCCCAGAGGCCAAGTCCCGCTCGGCCAGCTTGTCGACCCCCGCGGGCCGCGCCAGGAGGCTCCGTCCGGCCGTGCAGTCTGGTGGAGCACCGCGCTCGGAGGCTCAGTCCGGCTGTGCTGGCTGGTGGAGCACCGCGCCCGGAGGCCAAGTCCCGCCGGGACGGCTGGTCGACCCCCGCAGCCTGAGCTAGGACGCTCAGTCCCGCCGGGCCGGCTGGTCGACTGCCGTGGCACCCAGCCCGGAGGCTGAGTCCCTCTAGGCCGGCTGGTCGAACCCCGCCGTAAGAGCCAGGAAGCTCAGTCCCGACGGGCAGGCTAGTGGACCAAGTGCTCGGAGGCTCAGTCCCACCGGGCCGGCTGGTCGAGTCCCGCAGCCCAGCGCCTGCAGGATGAGTACCGCCGAGCTGACTGAGCCACGCAGTCCAGCGTCCGGAGGATGTTTCCCTCCTGCCCGGTTGGTCGAACCCCGTGGCCCGTGACTCGACGATGAGTCCCGCCGGGCTGGCTGGTCGAACCCCCAGACCCTGTGCACGGGGGCTGAGTCCCGCCGGGCCTGCTGGTCGAGGTCCGCGTCCAGGAGCGTCCGCGGAGCGTCGTTCGATCGCCCGACACGGCCTGCCTCGGTCGGCAGCTCCGGAACGGCCAGGTGCCAACCACCTCAGGTGTTCCCCCACCACGGACCAGGGGCGTCTTTCGGTCTGTCCGTCCGTCACCGCGGGCGCCCGCGCGTGCTGGTCGACCCGTGCAGGCGGCCATACCGCCCTACTAATCCTGCAGGTGCAACCTCGGGCCCAGAGGCCGGGCACCGACACGCCGGCGCCACCCGCAGGATCCCGCAAGCACCGCCGGCCTGCTGGAAGTCCAGCGCTTGCGACGTGGCCAAATCGCGTCCGTCGTGGCTCCGGAAGGAACGAACGATATACAAACGGCCGCCAGGTGGCGCCCGACAACTGTCGCGCGCGTCAGCGGGACCGAGCCGGATCACCGGGCGGCCAGGGCGACCCACTGCCCGGCCGTAGGGCCGATCCCGTCCCGGCACACCACGTCCGCCTCGGAGCTCCCGGACTCCACGGCGCGACCGCGGCTGCGGTAGGGGGGCTGGGAAAGAAGACCTTAGGCTCTCGGGCCACGGTGGCCGGGTGCCTGGCACGCGACAGAATTTCCCCTGAGTCGCCGGCGGGCAGGCGCGACAGTACCACACCGAGCTTCCACCCCCACGACCGTCTCCACCCCAATACCCTCCAAGCCGCCGCCGCCGCCGCCTACAGAACGCGACCCCCGAGGCGTCGGGAACGGGCGGAAAGTGCTGCGGCGATGGCACGGGACCCCTGCCCCGGTCTTGGCACGCGCTGGGGTCCGGGGACGCTTCGGGCCTAAGTCATGCCGGGCCAGATGGTCGACCCCGCAGCCAAGCGCCTGCAGGCTTAGTAGCGCCGAGCTGACTGAGCCCCGCAGCCCAGCGTCCGGAGGCTGTTTCCCGCCTGGCCGTCTGGCCGGACCCCGTGGCCCGCGCCTGGACGATGAGTCCCGCAGGGCAGTCTGGTCGAAACCACACACCCCGAGCCCGGAGGCAGAGTCCCTCCGGGCCAGCTGGTCGATCCCCCGCGGCCCCGCGCACAGAGGCCAAGTCCCGCCCGGCCAGCTGGTTGACCCCCGCGACCCCGCGCCCAGAGGCCAAGTCCCACTCGGCCAGCTGGTTGACCCCCGCGACCCCGCGCACAGAGGCCAAGTCCCGCCCGGCCAGCTGGTCGACCCCCGCGGCCCCGCGCCCGGAGGCCAAGTCCCACCGGGCCGGCTGGTCGAGTCCCGCAGCCCAGCGCCTGCAGGATGAGTACCGCCGAGCTGACTGAGCCCCGCAGCACAGCGTCCGGAGGCTGTTTCCCGCCTGGCCGTCTGGCCGGACCCCGTGGCCCGCGCCTCGAAGATGAGTCCCGCAGGGCAGTCTGGTCGAAACCACACACCCCGAGCCCGGAGGCAGAGTCCCGCCGGGCCAGCTGGTCGACCCCCCGCGGCCCCGCGCACAGAGGCCAAGTCCCGTCCGGCCAGCTGGTCGACTCCCGCGGCCCCGCGCCCAGAGGCCAAGTCCCGCTCGGCCAGCTGGTTGACCCCCGCGGTCCCGCGCACAGAGGCCAAGTCCCGCCCGGCCAGCTGGTCGACCCCCGCGGCCCCGCGCCCAGAGGCCAGGTCCCGCCCGGCCAGCTGGTTGACCCCCGCGACCCCGCGCCCAGAGGCCAAGTCCCGCTCGGCCAGCTGGTTGACCCCCGCGGTCCCGCGCACAGAGGCCAGGTCCCGCCCGGCCAGCTGGTCGACCCCCGCGGCCCCGCGCCCAGAGGCCAAGTCCCGCCCGGCCAGCTGGTTGACCCCCGCGGCCCCGCCCCCAGAGGCCAAGTCCCGCTCGGCCAGCTCGTCGACCCCCGCGGGCCGCGCCAGGAGGCTCCGTCCGGCCGGGCAGTCTGGTGGAGCACCGCGCTCGGAGGCTCAGTCCGGCTGTGCTGGCTGGTGGAGCATCGCGCCCGGAGGCCAAGTCCCGCCGGGACGGCTGGTCGACCCCCGCGGCCTGAGCTAGGACGCTCAGTCCCGCCTGGCCGGCTGGTCGACTGCCGTGGCACCCAGCCCGGAGGCTGAGTCCCTCTAGGCCGGCTGGTCGAACCCCGCCGTAAGAGCCAGGAAGCTCAGTCCCGACGGGCAGGCTAGTGGACCAAGTGCTCGGAGGCTCAGTCCCACCGGGCCGGCTGGTCGAGTCCCGCAGCCCAGCGCCTGCAGGATGAGTACCGCCGAGCTGACTGAGCCACGCAGTCCAGCGTCCGGAGGATGTTTCCCTCCTGCCCGGTTGGTCGAACCCCGTGGCCCGTGACTCGACGATGAGTCCCGCCGGGCTGGCTGGTCGAACCCCCAGACCCCGTGCACGGAGGCTGAGTGCCGCCGGGCCACCCAGTCGTCCGCTGGGGCCCCCGCGCGCGGAGCCTGAGTCCCGCCGTGGAGGCTGGTGGAGCCCCGCGGCCCGCGCCAACAGGCTCAGACCGGCCGGGCAGGCTGCTGGAGCCCCGGGCCCGGAGGCGAGTCCCGCCGGTCCCACTGGTCGACCCCCGCCGCCTGAGCGAGGAGGCTCAGTCCCGCCGGGCCTGCTGGTCGACCGCCGTGGCCCCGAGCCCGGAGGCTGAGTCCCGCTGGACGGCTGGTCTACACCCGTGGCCCGCGCCCGGACAATGAATGCCGCCGGGCCAGCTGGTCGACGGCCCGGGCCCACGCCTCGAGGCTGTGTCCCGCCGGGCTGGCTGGTCGACCCCCGTGGCCCGCTACCGCAAGCTGAGTCCCACCGTGCAGCTGGTCGAACCCACAGACCCCGTGCACGGGGGCTGAGTCCCGCCGGGCCTGCTGGTCGAGGTCCGCGTCCAGGAGCGTCCGCGGAGCGTCGTTCGATCGCCCGACACGGCCTGCCTCGGTCGGCAGCTCCGGAACGGCCAGGTGCCAACCACCTCAGGCGTTCCCCCACCACGGACCAGGGGCGTCGTTCGGTCTGTCCATCCGTCACCGCTGGCGCCCGCGCGTGCTGGTCGACCCGTGCAGGCGGCCATACGGCCCTACTAATCCTGCAGGGGCAACCTCGGGCCCAGAGGCCGGGCACCGACACGCCGGCGCCACCCGCACGATCCCGCAAGCACCGCCGGCCTGCTGGAAGTCCAGCGCGTGCGACGTGGCCAAATCGCGTCCGTCGTGGCTCCGGAAGGAACGAACGATATACAAACGGCCGCCAGGTGGCGCCCGACAACCGTCGCGCGCGTCAGCGGGACCGAGCCGGATCACCGGGCGGCCAGGGCGACCTGCCGCCCTTCCGTAGGGCCGATCCCGTCCCGGCACACCACGTCCGCCTCGGAGCTCCCGGACTCCACGGCGAGACCGCGGCAGCGGTAGGGGGCTGGTAAAGAAGACCTTAGGCTCTCGGGCCACGGTGGCCGGGTGCCTGGCACGCGACAGAATTTCCCGAGTCGCCGGCGGGCAGGCGCGACAGTACCACACCGAGCTTCCACCCCCACGACCGTCTCCACCCCAATACCCTCCAAGCCGCCGCCGCCGCCGCCTACGGAACGCGACCCCCGAGGCGTCGGGAAGGGGCGGAAAGCGCCGCGGCGATGGCACGGGACCCCCGCCCCGGTCTTGGCACGCGCTGGGGTCCGGGGACGCTTCGGGCCTAAGTCATGCCGGGCCAGATGGTCGACCCCGCAAACAAGCGCCCGCAGGCTTAGTAGCGCCGAGCTGACTGAGCCCCGCAGCCCAGCGTACGGAGGCTGTATCCCGCCTGGCCGTCGGCCGGACCCCGTGGCCCGCGCCTGGACGATGAGTCCCGCAGGGCAGTCTGGTCGAAACCACACACCTCGAGCCTGGAGGCAGAGTCCCGCCCGGCCAGCTGGTCGACCCCTGCGGCCCGCGCCAGGAGGCTCCGTCCGGCCGGGCAGTCTCGTGGAGAACCGCTCTCGGAGGCTCAGTCCGGCTGTGCTGGCTGGTGGAGCACCGCGCCCGTAGGCCGAGTCCCGCCGGGACGGCTGGTCGACCCCCGCGGCCCGCGCCAGGACGCTCCGTCCGGCCGGGCAGTCTGGTGGAGAAACGTCTCGCAGGCTCAGTCCGGCTGTGCTGGCTGGAGGAGCACCGCGCCCGGAGGCCGAGTCCCGACGGGACGGCTGGTCGACCCCCGCCGTACGAGCCAGGAAGCTCAGTCCCAACGGACAGGCAGGTGGACCAAGTGCTCGGAGGCTCAGTCCGGCTGTGCTGGCTGGTGGAGCACCGCGCCCGGAGGCCAAGTCCCGACGGGACGGCTGGTCGACCCCCGCGGCCTGAGCTAGGACGCTCAGTCCCGCCGGGCCGGCTGGTCGACTGCCGTGGCACCCAGCCCGGAGGCTGAGTCCCTCTAGGCCGGCTGGTCGAACCCCGCCGTAAGAGCCAGGAAGCTCAGTCCCGACGGGCAGGCTAGTGGACCAAGTGCTCGGAGGCTCAGTCCCACCGGGCCGGCTGGTCGAGTCCCGCAGCCCAGCGCCTGCAGGATGAGTACCGCCGAGCTGACTGAGCCACGCAGTCCAGCGTCCGGAGGATGTTTCCCTCCTGCCCGGTTGGTCGAACCCCGTGGCCCGTGACTCGACGATGAGTCCCGCCGGGCTGGCTGGTCGAACCCCCAGACCGCGTGCACGGAGGCTGAGTGCCGCCGGGCCAACCAGTCGACCGCTGTGGCCCCCGCGCGCGGAGCCTGAGTCCCGCCGTGGAGGCTGGTGGAGCCCCGCGGCCCGCGCCAACAGGCTCAGACCGGCCGGGCAGGCTGCTGGAGCCCCGGGCCCGGAGGCGAGTCCCGCCGGTCCCACTGGTCGACCCCCGCCGCCTGAGCGAGGAGGCTCAGTCCCGCCGGGCCTGCTGGTCGACCGCCGTGGCCCCGAGCCCGGAGGCTGAGTCCCTCTAGGCCGGCTGGTCGAACCCCGCCGTAAGAGCCAGGAAGCTCAGTCCCGAAGGGCAGGCTAGTGGACCAAGTGCTCGGAGGCTCAGTCCCACCGGGCCGGCTGGTCGAGTCCCGCAGCCCAGCGCCTGCAGGATGAGTACCGCCGAGCTGACTGAGCCCCGCAGCACAGCGTCCGGAGGCTGTTTCCCGCCTGGCCGTCTGGCCGGACCCCGTGGCCCGTGCCTCGAAGATGAGTCCCGCAGGGCAGTCTGGTCGAAACCACACACCCCGAGCCCGGAGGCAGAGTCCCGCCGGGCCAGCTGGTCGACCCCCCGCGGCCCCCGCGCCCAGAGGCCAGGTCCCGCCCGGCCAGCTGGTCGACCCCCGCGGCCCCGCGCCCAGAGGCCCAGTCCCGCCCGGCCATCTAGTTGACCCCCGCGGCCCCGCCCCCAGAGGCCAAGTCCCGCTCGGCCAGCTGGTCGACCCCCGCGGCCCGCGCCAGGAGGCTCCGTCCGGCCGGGAAGTCTGGTGGAGCACCGCGCTCGGAGGCTCAGTCCGTCTGTGCTGGCTGGTGGAGCACCGCGCCCGGAGGCCAAGTCCCGCCGGGACGGCTGGTCGACCCCCGCGGCCTGAGCTAGGACGCTCAGTCCCGCCGGGCCGGCTGGTCGACTGCCGTGGCACCCAGCCCGGAGGCTGAGTCCCTCTAGGCCGGCTGGTCGAACCCCGCCGTAAGAGCCAGGAAGCTCAGTCCCGAAGGGCAGGCTAGTGGACCAAGTGCTCGGAGGCTCAGTCCCACCGGGCCGGCTGGTCGAGTCCCGCAGCCCAGCGCCTGCAGGATGAGTACCGCCGAGCTGACTGAGCCCGGCAGCACAGCGTCCGGAGGCTGTTTCCCGCCTGGCCGTCTGGCCGGACCCCGTGGCCCGCGCCTCGAAGATGAGTCCCGCAGGGCAGTCTGGTCGAAACCACACACCCCGAGCCCGGAGGCAGAGTCCCGCCGGGCCAGCTGGTCGACCCCCCGCGGCCCCGCGCCCAGAGGCCAGGTCCCGCCCGGCCAGCTGGTCGACCCCCGCGGCCCCGCGCCCAGAGGCCAAGTCCCGCCCGGCCAGCTGGTTGACCCCCGCGGCCCCGCGCGCAGAGGCCAAGTCCCGCCTGGCCAGCTGGTTGACCCCCGCGACCCCGCCCAAAGGCCAAGTGCCGCTCGGCCAGCTGGTTGACCCCCGCGGCCCCGCGCACAGAGGCCAAGTCCCGCCCGGCCAGCTGGTCGACCCCCGCGGCCCCGCGCCCAGAGGCCAAGTCCCGCCCGGCCAGCTGGTTGACCCCCGCGGCCCCGCCCCCAGAGGCCAAGTCCCGCTCGGCCAGCTCGTCGACCCCCGCGGGCCGCGCTCGGAGGCTCAGTCCGGCTGTGCTGGCTGGTGGAGCATCGCGCCCGGAGGCCAAGTCCCGCCGGGACGGCTGGTCGACCCCCGCGGCCTGAGCTAGGACGCTCAGTCCCGCCTGGCCGGCTGGTCGACTGCCGTGGCACCCAGCCCGGAGGCTGAGTCCCTCTAGGCCGGCTGGTCGAACCCCGCCGTAAGAGCCAGGAAGCTCAGTCCCGACGGGCAGGCTAGTGGACCAAGTGCTCGGAGGCTCAGTCCCACCGGGCCGGCTGGTCGAGTCCCGCAGCCCAGCGCCTGCAGGATGAGTACCGCCGAGCTGACTGAGCCACGCAGTCCAGCGTCCGGAGGATGTTTCCCTCCTGCCCGGTTGGTCGAACCCCGTGGCCCGTGACTCGACGATGAGTCCCGCCGGGCTGGCTGGTCGAACCCCCAGACCCCGTGCACGGAGGCTGAGTGCCGCCGGGCCACCCAGTCGTCCGCTGGGGCCCCCGCGCGCGGAGCCTGAGTCCCGCCGTGGAGGCTGGTGGAGCCCCGCGGCCCGCGCCAACAGGCTCAGACCAGCCGGGCAGGCTGCTGGAGCCCCGGGCCCGGAGGCGAGTCCCGCCGGTCCCACTGGTCGACCCCCGCCGCCTGAGCGAGGAGGCTCAGTCCCGCCGGGCCTGCTGGTCGACCGCCGTGGCCCCGAGCCCGGAGGCTGAGTCCCGCTGGACGGCTGGTCTACACCCGTGGCCCGCGCCCGGACAATGAATGCCGCCGGGCCAGCTGGTCGACGGCCCGGGCCCACGCCTCGAGGCTGTGTCCCGCCGGGCTGGCTGGTCGACCCCCGTGGCCCGCTACCGCAAGCTGAGTCCCACCGTGCAGCTGGTCGAACCCACAGACCCCGTGCACGGGGGCTGAGTCCCGCCGGGCCTGCTGGTCGAGGTCCGCGTCCAGGAGCGTCCGCGGAGCGTCGTTCGATCGCCCGACACGGCCTGCCTCGGTCGGCAGCTCCGGAACGGCCAGGTGCCAACCACCTCAGGCGTTCCCCCACCACGGACCAGGGGCGTCGTTCGGTCTGTCCATCCGTCACCGCTGGCGCCCGCGCGTGCTGGTCGACCCGTGCAGGCGGCTATACGGCCCTACTAATCCTGCAGGGGCAACCTCGGGCCCAGAGGCCGGGCACCGACACGCCGGCGCCACCCGCACGATCCCGCAAGCACCGCCGGCCTGCTGGAAGTCCAGCGCGTGCGACGTGGCCAAATCGCGTCCGTCGTGGCTCCGGAAGGAACGAACGATATACAAACGGCCGCCAGGTGGCGCCCGACAACCGTCGCGCGCGTCAGCGGGACCGAGCCGGATCACCGGGCGGCCAGGGCGACCTGCCGCCCTTCCGTAGGGCCGATCCCGTCCCGGCACACCACGTCCGCCTCGGAGCTCCCGGACTCCACGGCGAGACCGCGGCAGCGGTAGGGGGCTGGGAAAGAAGACCTTAGGCTCTCGGGCCACGGTGGCCGGGTGCCTGGCACGCGACAGAATTTCCCGAGTCGCCGGCGGGCAGGCGCGACAGTACCACACCGAGCTTCCACCCCCACGACCGTCTCCACCCCAATACCCTCCAAGCCGCCGCCGCCGCCGCCTACAGAACGCGACCCCCGAGGCGTCGGGAAGGGGCGGAAAGTGCTGCGGCGATGGCACGGGACCCCTGCCCCGGTCTTGGCACGCGCTGGGGTCCGGGGACGCTTCGGGCCTAAGTCATGCCGGGCCAGATGGTCGACCCCGCAGCCAAGCGCCTGCAGGCTTAGTAGCGGCGAGCTGACTGAGCCCCGCAGCCCAGCGTCCGGAGGCTGTTTCCCGCCTGGCCGTCTGGCCGGACCCCGTGGCCCGCGCCTCGAAGATGAGTCCCGCAGGGCAGTCTGGTCGAAACCACACACGCCGAGCCCGGAGGCAGAGTCCCTCCGGGCCAGCTGGTCGATAACCCGCGGCCCCGCGCACAGAGGCCAAGTCCCGCCCGGCCAGCTGGTTGACCCCCGCGGCCCCGCGCACAGAGGCCAAGTCCCGCCCGGCCAGCTGGTCGACCCCCGCGGCCCCGCGCCCAGAGGCCAAGTCCCGCCCGGCCAGCTGGTTGACCCCCGCGGCCCCGCCCCCAGAGGCCAAGTCCCGCTCGGCCAGCTCGTCGACCCCCGCGGGCCGAGCCAGGAGGCTCCGTCCGGCCGGGCAGTCTGGTGGAGCACCGCGCTCGGAGGCTCAGTCCGGCTGTGCTGGCTGGTGGAGCATCGCGCCCGGAGGCCAAGTCCCGCCGGGACGGCTGGTCGACCCCCGCGGCCTGAGCTAGGACGCTCAGTCCCGCCGGGCCGGCTGGTCGACTGCCGTGGCACCCAGCCCGGAGGCTGAGTCCCTCTAGGCCGGCTGGTCGAACCCCGCCGTAAGAGCCAGGAAGCTCAGTCCCGACGGGCAGGCTAGTGGACCAAGTGCTCGGAGGCTCAGTCCCACCGGGCCGGCTGGTCGAGTCCCGCAGCCCAGCGCCTGCAGGATGAGTACCGCCGAGCTGACTGAGCCACGCAGTCCAGCGTCCGGAGGATGTTTCCCTCCTGCCCGGTTGGTCGAACCCCGTGGCCCGTGACTCGACGATGAGTCCCGCCGCGCTGGCTGGTCGAACCCCCAGACCCCGTGCACGGAGGCTGAGTGCCGCCGGGCCACCCAGTCGACCGCTGTGGCCCCCGCGCGCGGAGCCTGAGTCCCGCCGTGGAGGCTGGTGGAGCCCCGCGGCCCGCGCCAACAGGCTCAGACCGGCCGGGCAGGCTGCTGGAGCCCCGGGCCCGGAGGCGAGTCCCGCCGGTCCCACTGGTCGACCCCCGCCGCCTGAGCGAGGAGGCTCAGTCCCGCCGGGCCTGCTGGTCGACCGCCGTGGCACCCAGCCCGGAGGCTGAGTCCCTCTAGGCCGGCTGGTCGAACCCCGCCGTAAGAGCCAGGAAGCTCAGTCCCGAAGGGCAGGCTAGTGGACCAAGTGCTCGGAGGCTCAGTCCCACCGGGCCGGCTGGTCGAGTCCCGCAGCCCAGCGCCTGCAGGATGAGTACCGCCGAGCTGACTGAGCCCCGCAGCACAGCGTCCGGAGGCTGTTTCCCGCCTGGCCGTCTGGCCGGACCCCGTGGCCCGCGCCTCGAAGATGAGTCCCGCAGGGCAGTCTGGTCGAAACCACACACCCCGAGCCCGGAGGCAGAGTCCCGCCGGGCCAGCTGGTCGACCCCCCGCGGCCCCGCGCACAGAGGCCAAGTCCCGTCCGGCCAGCTGGTCGACTCCCGCGGCCCCGCGCCCAGAGGCCAAGTCCCGCTCGGCCAGCTGGTTGACCCCCGCGGTCCCGCGCACAGAGGCCAAGTCCCGCCCGGCCAGCTGGTCGACCCCCGCGGCCCCGCGCCCAGAGGCCAGGTCCCGCCCGGCCAGCTGGTTGACCCCCGCGACCCCGCGCCCAGAGGCCAAGTCCCGCTCGGCCAGCTGGTTGACCCCCGCGGTCCCGCGCACAGAGGCCAGGTCCCGCCCGGCCAGCTGGTCGACCCCCGCGGCCCCGCGCCCAGAGGCCAAGTCCCGCCCGGCCAGCTGGTTGACCCCCGCGGCCCCGCCCCCAGAGGCCAAGTCCCGCTCGGCCAGCTCGTCGACCCCCGCGGGCCGCGCCAGGAGGCTCCGTCCGGCCGGGCAGTCTGGTGGAGCACCGCGCTCGGAGGCTCAGTCCGGCTGTGCTGGCTGGTGGAGCATCGCGCCCGGAGGCCAAGTCCCGCCGGGACGGCTGGTCGACCCCCGCGGCCTGAGCTAGGACGCTCAGTCCCGCCGGGCCGGCTGGTCGACTGCCGTGGCACCCAGCCCGGAGGCTGAGTCCCTCTAGGCCGGCTGGTCGAACCCCGCCGTAAGAGCCAGGAAGCTCAGTCCCGACGGGCAGGCTAGTGGACCAAGTGCTCGGAGGCTCAGTCCCACCGGGCCGGCTGGTCGAGTCCCGCAGCCCAGCGCCTGCAGGATGAGTACCGCCGAGCTGACTGAGCCACGCAGTCCAGCGTCCGGAGGATGTTTCCCTCCTGCCCGGTTGGTCGAACCCCGTGGCCCGTGACTCGACGATGAGTCCCGCCGGGCTGGCTGGTCGAACCCCCAGACCCCGTGCACGGAGGCTGAGTGCCGCCGGGCCACCCAGTCGTCCGCTGGGGCCCCCGCGCGCGGAGCCTGAGTCCCGCCGTGGAGGCTGGTGGAGCCCCGCGGCCCGCGCCAACAGGCTCAGACCGGCCGGGCAGGCTGCTGGAGCCCCGGGCCCGGAGGCGAGTCCCGCCGGTCCCACTGGTCGACCCCCGCCGCCTGAGCGAGGAGGCTCAGTCCCGCCGGGCCTGCTGGTCGACCGCCGTGGCCCCGAGCCCGGAGGCTGAGTCCCGCTGGACGGCTGGTCTACACCCGTGGCCCGCGCCCGGACAATGAATGCCGCCGGGCCAGCTGGTCGACGGCCCGGGCCCACGCCTCGAGGCTGTGTCCCGCCGGGCTGGCTGGTCGACCCCCGTGGCCCGCTACCGCAAGCTGAGTCCCACCGTGCAGCTGGTCGAACCCACAGACCCCGTGCACGGGGGCTGAGTCCCGCCGGGCCTGCTGGTCGAGGTCCGCGTCCAGGAGCGTCCGCGGAGCGTCGTTCGATCGCCCGACACGGCCTGCCTCGGTCGGCAGCTCCGGAACGGCCAGGTGCCAACCACCTCAGGCGTTCCCCCACCACGGACCAGGGGCGTCGTTCGGTCTGTCCATCCGTCACCGCTGGCGCCCGCGCGTGCTGGTCGACCCGTGCAGGCGGCCATACGGCCCTACTAATCCTGCAGGGGCAACCTCGGGCCCAGAGGCCGGGCACCGACACGCCGGCGCCACCCGCACGATCCCGCAAGCACCGCCGGCCTGCTGGAAGTCCAGCGCGTGCGACGTGGCCAAATCGCGTCCGTCGTGGCTCCGGAAGGAACGAACGATATACAAACGGCCGCCAGGTGGCGCCCGACAACCGTCGCGCGCGTCAGCGGGACCGAGCCGGATCACCGGGCGGCCAGGGCGACCTGCCGCCCTTCCGTAGGGCCGATCCCGTCCCGGCACACCACGTCCGCCTCGGAGCTCCCGGACTCCACGGCGAGACCGCGGCAGCGGTAGGGGGCTGGGAAAGAAGACCTTAGGCTCTCGGGCCACGGTGGCCGGGTGCCTGGCACGCGACAGAATTTCCCGAGTCGCCGGCGGGCAGGCGCGACAGTACCACACCGAGCTTCCACCCCCACGACCGTCTCCACCCCAATACCCTCCAAGCCGCCGCCGCCGCCGCCTACGGAACGCGACCCCCGAGGCGTCGGGAAGGGGCGGAAAGCGCCGCGGCGATGGCACGGGACCCCCGCCCCGGTCTTGGCACGCGCTGGGGTCCGGGGACGCTTCGGGCCTAAGTCATGCCGGGCCAGATGGTCGACCCCGCAAACAAGCGCCCGCAGGCTTAGTAGCGCCGAGCTGACTGAGCCCCGCAGCCCAGCGTACGGAGGCTGTATCCCGCCTGGCCGTCTGGCCGGACCCCGTGGCCCGCGCCTGGACGATGAGTCCCGCAGGGCAGTCTGGTCGAAACCACACACCTCGAGCCTGGAGGCAGAGTCCCGCCCGGCCAGCTGGTCGACCCCTGCGGCCCGCGCCAGGAGGCTCCGTCCGGCCGGGCAGTCTCGTGGAGAACCGCTCTCGGAGGCTCAGTCCGGCTGTGCTGGCTGGTGGAGCACCGCGCCCGTAGGCCGAGTCCCGCCGGGACGGCTGGTCGACCCCCGCGGCCCGCGCCAGGACGCTCCGTCCGGCCGGGCAGTCTGGTGGAGAAACGTCTCGCAGGCTCAGTCCGGCTGTGCTGGCTGGAGGAGCACCGCGCCCGGAGGCCGAGTCCCGACGGGACGGCTGGTCGACCCCCGCCGTACGAGCCAGGAAGCTCAGTCCCAACGGACAGGCAGGTGGACCAAGTGCTCGGAGGCTCAGTCCGGCTGTGCTGGCTGGTGGAGCACCGCGCCCGGAGGCCAAGTCCCGACGGGACGGCTGGTCGACCCCCGCGGCCTGAGCTAGGACGCTCAGTCCCGCCGGGCCGGCTGGTCGACTGCCGTGGCACCCAGCCCGGAGGCTGAGTCCCTCTAGGCCGGCTGGTCGAACCCCGCCGTAAGAGCCAGGAAGCTCAGTCCCGACGGGCAGGCTAGTGGACCAAGTGCTCGGAGGCTCAGTCCCACCGGGCCGGCTGGTCGAGTCCCGCAGCCCAGCGCCTGCAGGATGAGTACCGCCGAGCTGACTGAGCCACGCAGTCCAGCGTCCGGAGGATGTTTCCCTCCTGCCCGGTTGGTCGAACCCCGTGGCCCGTGACTCGACGATGAGTCCCGCCGGGCTGGCTGGTCGAACCCCCAGACCGCGTGCACGGAGGCTGAGTGCCGCCGGGCCAACCAGTCGACCGCTGTGGCCCCCGCGCGCGGAGCCTGAGTCCCGCCGTGGAGGCTGGTGGAGCCCCGCGGCCCGCGCCAACAGGCTCAGACCGGCCGGGCAGGCTGCTGGAGCCCCGGGCCCGGAGGCGAGTCCCGCCGGTCCCACTGGTCGACCCCCGCCGCCTGAGCGAGGAGGCTCAGTCCCGCCGGGCCTGCTGGTCGACCGCCGTGGCCCCGAGCCCGGAGGCTGAGTCCCTCTAGGCCGGCTGGTCGAACCCCGCCGTAAGAGCCAGGAAGCTCAGTCCCGAAGGGCAGGCTAGTGGACCAAGTGCTCGGAGGCTCAGTCCCACCGGGCCGGCTGGTCGAGTCCCGCAGCCCAGCGCCTGCAGGATGAGTACCGCCGAGCTGACTGAGCCCCGCAGCACAGCGTCCGGAGGCTGTTTCCCGCCTGGCCGTCTGGCCGGACCCCGTGGCCCGCGCCTCGAAGATGAGTCCCGCAGGGCAGTCTGGTCGAAACCACACACCCCGAGCCCGGAGGCAGAGTCCCGCCGGGCCAGCTGGTCGACCCCCCGCGGCCCCCGCGCCCAGAGGCCAGGTCCCGCCCGGCCAGCTGGTCGACCCCCGCGGCCCCGCGCCCAGAGGCCCAGTCCCGCCCGGCCATCTAGTTGACCCCCGCGGCCCCGCCCCCAGAGGCCAAGTCCCGCTCGGCCAGCTGGTCGACCCCCGCGGCCCGCGCCAGGAGGCTCCGTCCGGCCGGGAAGTCTGGTGGAGCACCGCGCTCGGAGGCTCAGTCCGTCTGTGCTGGCTGGTGGAGCACCGCGCCCGGAGGCCAAGTCCCGCCGGGACGGCTGGTCGACCCCCGCGGCCTGAGCTAGGACGCTCAGTCCCGCCGGGCCGGCTGGTCGACTGCCGTGGCACCCAGCCCGGAGGCTGAGTCCCTCTAGGCCGGCTGGTCGAACCCCGCCGTAAGAGCCAGGAAGCTCAGTCCCGAAGGGCAGGCTAGTGGACCAAGTGCTCGGAGGCTCAGTCCCACCGGGCCGGCTGGTCGAGTCCCGCAGCCCAGCGCCTGCAGGATGAGTACCGCCGAGCTGACTGAGCCCGGCAGCACAGCGTCCGGAGGCTGTTTCCCGCCTGGCCGTCTGGCCGGACCCCGTGGCCCGCGCCTCGAAGATGAGTCCCGCAGGGCAGTCTGGTCGAAACCACACACCCCGAGCCCGGAGGCAGAGTCCCGCCGGGCCAGCTGGTCGACCCCCCGCGGCCCCGCGCCCAGAAGCCAGGTCCCGCCCGGCCAGCTGGTCGACCCCCGCGGTCCCGCGCCCAGAGGCCAAGTCCCGCCCGGCCAGCTGGTTGACCCCCGCGGCCCCGCGCGCAGAGGCCAAGTCCCGCCTGGCCAGCTGGTTGACCCCCGCGACCCCGCCCAAAGGCCAAGTGCCGCTCGGCCAGCTGGTTGACCCCCGCGGCCCCGCGCACAGAGGCCAAGTCCCGCCCGGCCAGCTGGTCGACCCCCGCGGCCCCGCGCCCAGAGGCCAAGTCCCGCCCGGCCAGCTGGTTGACCCCCGCGGCCCCGCCCCCAGAGGCCAAGTCCCGCTCGGCCAGCTCGTCGACCCCCGCGGGCCGCGCTCGGAGGCTCAGTCCGGCTGTGCTGGCTGGTGGAGCATCGCGCCCGGAGGCCAAGTCCCGCCGGGACGGCTGGTCGACCCCCGCGGCCTGAGCTAGGACGCTCAGTCCCGCCTGGCCGGCTGGTCGACTGCCGTGGCACCCAGCCCGGAGGCTGAGTCCCTCTAGGCCGGCTGGTCGAACCCCGCCGTAAGAGCCAGGAAGCTCAGTCCCGACGGGCAGGCTAGTGGACCAAGTGCTCGGAGGCTCAGTCCCACCGGGCCGGCTGGTCGAGTCCCGCAGCCCAGCGCCTGCAGGATGAGTACCGCCGAGCTGACTGAGCCACGCAGTCCAGCGTCCGGAGGATGTTTCCCTCCTGCCCGGTTGGTCGAACCCCGTGGCCCGTGACTCGACAATGAGTCCCGCCGGGCTGGCTGGTCGAACCCCCAGACCCCGTGCACGGAGGCTGAGTGCCGCCGGGCCACCCAGTCGTCCGCTGGGGCCCCCGCGCGCGGAGCCTGAGTCCCGCCGTGGAGGCTGGTGGAGCCCCGCGGCCCACGCCAACAGGCTCAGACCGGCCGGGCAGGCTGCTGGAGCCCCGGGCCCGGAGGCGAGTCCCGCCGGTCCCACTGGTCGACCCCCGCCGCCTGAGCGAGGAGGCTCAGTCCCGCCGGGCCTGCTGGTCGACCGCCGTGGCCCCGAGCCCGGAGGCTGAGTCCCGCTGGACGGCTGGTCTACACCCGTGGCCCGCGCCCGGACAATGAATGCCGCCGGGCCAGCTGGTCGACGGCCCGGGCCCACGCCTCGAGGCTGTGTCCCGCCGGGCTGGCTGGTCGACCCCCGTGGCCCGCTACCGCAAGCTGAGTCCCACCGTGCAGCTGGTCGAACCCACAGACCCCGTGCACGGGGGCTGAGTCCCGCCGGGCCTGCTGGTCGAGGTCCGCGTCCAGGAGCGTCCGCGGAGCGTCGTTCGATCGCCCGACACGGCCTGCCTCGGTCGGCAGCTCCGGAACGGCCAGGTGCCAACCACCTCAGGCGTTCCCCCACCACGGACCAGGGGCGTCGTTCGGTCTGTCCATCCGTCACCGCTGGCGCCCGCGCGTGCTGGTCGACCCGTGCAGGCGGCCATACGGCCCTACTAATCCTGCAGGGGCAACCTCGGGCCCAGAGGCCGGGCACCGACACGCCGGCGCCACCCGCACGATCCCGCAAGCACCGCCGGCCTGCTGGAAGTCCAGCGCGTGCGACGTGGCCAAATCGCGTCCGTCGTGGCTCCGGAAGGAACGAACGATATACAAACGGCCGCCAGGTGGCGCCCGACAACCGTCGCGCGCGTCAGCGGGACCGAGCCGGATCACCGGGCGGCCAGGGCGACCTGCCGCCCTTCCGTAGGGCCGATCCCGTCCCGGCACACCACGTCCGCCTCGGAGCTCCCGGACTCCACGGCGAGACCGCGGCAGCGGTAGGGGGCTGGGAAAGAAGACCTTAGGCTCTCGGGCCACGGTGGCCGGGTGCCTGGCACGCGACAGAATTTCCCGAGTCGCCGGCGGGCAGGCGCGACAGTACCACACCGAGCTTCCACCCCCACGACCGTCTCCACCCCAATACCCTCCAAGCCGCCGCCGCCGCCGCCTACGGAACGCGACCCCCGAGGCGTCGGGAAGGGGCGGAAAGCGCCGCGGCGATGGCACGGGACCCCCGCCCCGGTCTTGGCACGCGCTGGGGTCCGGGGACGCTTCGGGCCTAAGTCATGCCGGGCCAGATGGTCGACCCCGCAAACAAGCGCCCGCAGGCTTAGTAGCGCCGAGCTGACTGAGCCCCGCAGCCCAGCGTACGGAGGCTGTATCCCGCCTGGCCGTCTGGCCGGACCCCGTGGCCCGCGCCTGGACGATGAGTCCCGCAGGGCAGTCTGGTCGAAACCACACACCTCGAGCCTGGAGGCAGAGTCCCGCCCGGCCAGCTGGTCGACCCCTGCGGCCCGCGCCAGGAGGCTCCGTCCGGCCGGGCAGTCTCGTGGAGAACCGCTCTCGGAGGCTCAGTCCGGCTGTGCTGGCTGGTGGAGCACCGCGCCCGTAGGCCGAGTCCCGCCGGGACGGCTGGTCGACCCCCGCGGCCCGCGCCAGGATGCTCCGTCCGGCCGGGCAGTCTGGTGGAGAAACGTCTCGCAGGCTCAGTCCGGCTGTGCTGGCTGGAGGAGCACCGCGCCCGGAGGCCGAGTCCCGACGGGACGGCTGGTCGACCCCCGCCGTACGAGCCAGGAAGCTCAGTCCCAACGGACAGGCAGGTGGACCAAGTGCTCGGAGGCTCAGTCCGGCTGTGCTGGCTGGTGGAGCACCGCGCCCGGAGGCCAAGTCCCGACGGGACGGCTGGTCGACCCCCGCGGCCTGAGCTAGGACGCTCAGTCCCGCCGGGCCGGCTGGTCGACTGCCGTGGCACCCAGCCCGGAGGCTGAGTCCCTCTAGGCCGGCTGGTCGAACCCCGCCGTAAGAGCCAGGAAGCTCAGTCCCGACGGGCAGGCTAGTGGACCAAGTGCTCGGAGGCTCAGTCCCACCGGGCCGGCTGGTCGAGTCCCGCAGCCCAGCGCCTGCAGGATGAGTACCGCCGAGCTGACTGAGCCACGCAGTCCAGCGTCCGGAGGATGTTTCCCTCCTGCCCGGTTGGTCGAACCCCGTGGCCCGTGACTCGACGATGAGTCCCGCCGGGCTGGCTGGTCGAACCCCCAGACCGCGTGCACGGAGGCTGAGTGCCGCCGGGCCAACCAGTCGACCGCTGTGGCCCCCGCGCGCGGAGCCTGAGTCCCGCCGTGGAGGCTGGTGGAGCCCCGCGGCCCGCGCCAACAGGCTCAGACCGGCCGGGCAGGCTGCTGGAGCCCCGGGCCCGGAGGCGAGTCCCGCCGGTCCCACTGGTCGACCCCCGCCGCCTGAGCGAGGAGGCTCAGTCCCGCCGGGCCTGCTGGTCGACCGCCGTGGCCCCGAGCCCGGAGGCTGAGTCCCTCTAGGCCGGCTGGTCGAACCCCGCCGTAAGAGCCAGGAAGCTCAGTCCCGAAGGGCAGGCTAGTGGACCAAGTGCTCGGAGGCTCAGTCCCACCGGGCCGGCTGGTCGAGTCCCGCAGCCCAGCGCCTGCAGGATGAGTACCGCCGAGCTGACTGAGCCCCGCAGCACAGCGTCCGGAGGCTGTTTCCCGCCTGGCCGTCTGGCCGGACCCCGTGGCCCGCGCCTCGAAGATGAGTCCCGCAGGGCAGTCTGGTCGAAACCACACACCCCGAGCCCGGAGGCAGAGTCCCGCCGGGCCAGCTGGTCGACCCCCCGCGGCCCCCGCGCCCAGAGGCCAGGTCCCGCCCGGCCAGCTGGTCGACCCCCGCGGCCCCGCGCCCAGAGGCCCAGTCCCGCCCGGCCATCTAGTTGACCCCCGCGGCCCCGCCCCCAGAGGCCAAGTCCCGCTCGGCCAGCTGGTCGACCCCCGCGGCCCGCGCCAGGAGGCTCCGTCCGGCCGGGAAGTCTGGTGGAGCACCGCGCTCGGAGGCTCAGTCCGTCTGTGCTGGCTGGTGGAGCACCGCGCCCGGAGGCCAAGTCCCGCCGGGACGGCTGGTCGACCCCCGCGGCCTGAGCTAGGACGCTCAGTCCCGCCGGGCCGGCTGGTCGACTGCCGTGGCACCCAGCCCGGAGGCTGAGTCCCTCTAGGCCGGCTGGTCGAACCCCGCCGTAAGAGCCAGGAAGCTCAGTCCCGAAGGGCAGGCTAGTGGACCAAGTGCTCGGAGGCTCAGTCCCACCGGGCCGGCTGGTCGAGTCCCGCAGCCCAGCGCCTGCAGGATGAGTACCGCCGAGCTGACTGAGCCCGGCAGCACAGCGTCCGGAGGCTGTTTCCCGCCTGGCCGTCTGGCCGGACCCCGTGGCCCGCGCCTCGAAGATGAGTCCCGCAGGGCAGTCTGGTCGAAACCACACACCCCGAGCCCGGAGGCAGAGTCCCGCCGGGCCAGCTGGTCGACCCCCCCGCGGCCCCGCGCCCAGAAGCCAGGTCCCGCCCGGCCAGCTGGTCGACCCCCGCGGTCCCGCGCCCAGAGGCCAAGTCCCGCCCGGCCAGCTGGTTGACCCCCGCGGCCCCGCGCGCAGAGGCCAAGTCCCGCCTGGCCAGCTGGTTGACCCCCGCGACCCCCGCCCAAAGGCCAAGTGCCGCTCGGCCAGCTGGTTGACCCCCCGCGGCCCCGCGCACAGAGGCCAAGTCCCGCCCGGCCAGCTGGTCGACCCCCGCGGCCCCGCGCCCAGAGGCCAAGTCCCGCCCGGCCAGCTGGTTGACCCCCGCGGCCCCGCCCCCAGAGGCCAAGTCCCGCTCGGCCAGCTCGTCGACCCCCGCGGGCCGCGCTCGGAGGCTCAGTCCGGCTGTGCTGGCTGGTGGAGCATCGCGCCCGGAGGCCAAGTCCCGCCGGGACGGCTGGTCGACCCCCGCGGCCTGAGCTAGGACGCTCAGTCCCGCCTGGCCGGCTGGTCGACTGCCGTGGCACCCAGCCCGGAGGCTGAGTCCCTCTAGGCCGGCTGGTCGAACCCCGCCGTAAGAGCCAGGAAGCTCAGTCCCGACGGGCAGGCTAGTGGACCAAGTGCTCGGAGGCTCAGTCCCACCGGGCCGGCTGGTCGAGTCCCGCAGCCCAGCGCCTGCAGGATGAGTACCGCCGAGCTGACTGAGCCACGCAGTCCAGCGTCCGGAGGATGTTTCCCTCCTGCCCGGTTGGTCGAACCCCGTGGCCCGTGACTCGACAATGAGTCCCGCCGGGCTGGCTGGTCGAACCCCCAGACCCCGTGCACGGAGGCTGAGTGCCGCCGGGCCACCCAGTCGTCCGCTGGGGCCCCCGCGCGCGGAGCCTGAGTCCCGCCGTGGAGGCTGGTGGAGCCCCGCGGCCCACGCCAACAGGCTCAGACCGGCCGGGCAGGCTGCTGGAGCCCCGGGCCCGGAGGCGAGTCCCGCCGGTCCCACTGGTCGACCCCCGCCGCCTGAGCGAGGAGGCTCAGTCCCGCCGGGCCTGCTGGTCGACCGCCGTGGCCCCGAGCCCGGAGGCTGAGTCCCGCTGGACGGCTGGTCTACACCCGTGGCCCGCGCCCGGACAATGAATGCCGCCGGGCCAGCTGGTCGACGGCCCGGGCCCACGCCTCGAGGCTGTGTCCCGCCGGGCTGGCTGGTCGACCCCCGTGGCCCGCTACCGCAAGCTGAGTCCCACCGTGCAGCTGGTCGAACCCACAGACCCCGTGCACGGGGGCTGAGTCCCGCCGGGCCTGCTGGTCGAGGTCCGCGTCCAGGAGCGTCCGCGGAGCGTCGTTCGATCGCCCGACACGGCCTGCCTCGGTCGGCAGCTCCGGAACGGCCAGGTGCCAACCACCTCAGGCGTTCCCCCACCACGGACCAGGGGCGTCGTTCGGTCTGTCCATCCGTCACCGCTGGCGCCCGCGCGTGCTGGTCGACCCGTGCAGGCGGCCATACGGCCCTACTAATCCTGCAGGGGCAACCTCGGGCCCAGAGGCCGGGCACCGACACGCCGGCGCCACCCGCACGATCCCGCAAGCACCGCCGGCCTGCTGGAAGTCCAGCGCGTGCGACGTGGCCAAATCGCGTCCGTCGTGGCTCCGGAAGGAACGAACGATATACAAACGGCCGCCAGGTGGCGCCCGACAACCGTCGCGCGCGTCAGCGGGACCGAGCCGGATCACCGGGCGGCCAGGGCGACCTGCCGCCCTTCCGTAGGGCCGATCCCGTCCCGGCACACCACGTCCGCCTCGGAGCTCCCGGACTCCACGGCGAGACCGCGGCAGCGGTAGGGGGCTGGGAAAGAAGACCTTAGGCTCTCGGGCCACGGTGGCCGGGTGCCTGGCACGCGACAGAATTTCCCGAGTCGCCGGCGGGCAGGCGCGACAGTACCACACCGAGCTTCCACCCCCACGACCGTCTCCACCCCAATACCCTCCAAGCCGCCGCCGCCGCCGCCTACGGAACGCGACCCCCGAGGCGTCGGGAAGGGGCGGAAAGCGCCGCGGCGATGGCACGGGACCCCCGCCCCGGTCTTGGCACGCGCTGGGGTCCGGGGACGCTTCGGGCCTAAGTCATGCCGGGCCAGATGGTCGACCCCGCAAACAAGCGCCCGCAGGCTTAGTAGCGCCGAGCTGACTGAGCCCCGCAGCCCAGCGTACGGAGGCTGTATCCCGCCTGGCCGTCTGGCCGGACCCCGTGGCCCGCGCCTGGACGATGAGTCCCGCAGGGCAGTCTGGTCGAAACCACACACCTCGAGCCTGGAGGCAGAGTCCCGCCCGGCCAGCTGGTCGACCCCTGCGGCCCGCGCCAGGAGGCTCCGTCCGGCCGGGCAGTCTCGTGGAGAACCGCTCTCGGAGGCTCAGTCCGGCTGTGCTGGCTGGTGGAGCACCGCGCCCGTAGGCCGAGTCCCGCCGGGACGGCTGGTCGACCCCCGCGGCCCGCGCCAGGATGCTCCGTCCGGCCGGGCAGTCTGGTGGAGAAACGTCTCGCAGGCTCAGTCCGGCTGTGCTGGCTGGAGGAGCACCGCGCCCGGAGGCCGAGTCCCGACGGGACGGCTGGTCGACCCCCGCCGTACGAGCCAGGAAGCTCAGTCCCAACGGACAGGCAGGTGGACCAAGTGCTCGGAGGCTCAGTCCGGCTGTGCTGGCTGGTGGAGCACCGCGCCCGGAGGCCAAGTCCCGACGGGACGGCTGGTCGACCCCCGCGGCCTGAGCTAGGACGCTCAGTCCCGCCGGGCCGGCTGGTCGACTGCCGTGGCACCCAGCCCGGAGGCTGAGTCCCTCTAGGCCGGCTGGTCGAACCCCGCCGTAAGAGCCAGGAAGCTCAGTCCCGACGGGCAGGCTAGTGGACCAAGTGCTCGGAGGCTCAGTCCCACCGGGCCGGCTGGTCGAGTCCCGCAGCCCAGCGCCTGCAGGATGAGTACCGCCGAGCTGACTGAGCCACGCAGTCCAGCGTCCGGAGGATGTTTCCCTCCTGCCCGGTTGGTCGAACCCCGTGGCCCGTGACTCGACGATGAGTCCCGCCGGGCTGGCTGGTCGAACCCCCAGACCGCGTGCACGGAGGCTGAGTGCCGCCGGGCCAACCAGTCGACCGCTGTGGCCCCCGCGCGCGGAGCCTGAGTCCCGCCGTGGAGGCTGGTGGAGCCCCGCGGCCCGCGCCAACAGGCTCAGACCGGCCGGGCAGGCTGCTGGAGCCCCGGGCCCGGAGGCGAGTCCCGCCGGTCCCACTGGTCGACCCCCGCCGCCTGAGCGAGGAGGCTCAGTCCCGCCGGGCCTGCTGGTCGACCGCCGTGGCCCCGAGCCCGGAGGCTGAGTCCCTCTAGGCCGGCTGGTCGAACCCCGCCGTAAGAGCCAGGAAGCTCAGTCCCGAAGGGCAGGCTAGTGGACCAAGTGCTCGGAGGCTCAGTCCCACCGGGCCGGCTGGTCGAGTCCCGCAGCCCAGCGCCTGCAGGATGAGTACCGCCGAGCTGACTGAGCCCCGCAGCACAGCGTCCGGAGGCTGTTTCCCGCCTGGCCGTCTGGCCGGACCCCGTGGCCCGCGCCTCGAAGATGAGTCCCGCAGGGCAGTCTGGTCGAAACCACACACCCCGAGCCCGGAGGCAGAGTCCCGCCGGGCCAGCTGGTCGACCCCCCGCGGCCCCCGCGCCCAGAGGCCAGGTCCCGCCCGGCCAGCTGGTCGACCCCCGCGGCCCCGCGCCCAGAGGCCCAGTCCCGCCCGGCCATCTAGTTGACCCCCGCGGCCCCGCCCCCAGAGGCCAAGTCCCGCTCGGCCAGCTGGTCGACCCCCGCGGCCCGCGCCAGGAGGCTCCGTCCGGCCGGGAAGTCTGGTGGAGCACCGCGCTCGGAGGCTCAGTCCGTCTGTGCTGGCTGGTGGAGCACCGCGCCCGGAGGCCAAGTCCCGCCGGGACGGCTGGTCGACCCCCGCGGCCTGAGCTAGGACGCTCAGTCCCGCCGGGCCGGCTGGTCGACTGCCGTGGCACCCAGCCCGGAGGCTGAGTCCCTCTAGGCCGGCTGGTCGAACCCCGCCGTAAGAGCCAGGAAGCTCAGTCCCGAAGGGCAGGCTAGTGGACCAAGTGCTCGGAGGCTCAGTCCCACCGGGCCGGCTGGTCGAGTCCCGCAGCCCAGCGCCTGCAGGATGAGTACCGCCGAGCTGACTGAGCCCGGCAGCACAGCGTCCGGAGGCTGTTTCCCGCCTGGCCGTCTGGCCGGACCCCGTGGCCCGCGCCTCGAAGATGAGTCCCGCAGGGCAGTCTGGTCGAAACCACACACCCCGAGCCCGGAGGCAGAGTCCCGCCGGGCCAGCTGGTCGACCCCCGCGGCCCCGCGCCCAGAGGCCCAGTCCCGCCGGGCCAGCTGGTCGACCCCCGCGGCCCCGCGCCCAGAGGCCAAGTCCCGCCCGGCCAGCTGGTTGACCCCCGCGGCCCCGCGCGCAGAGGCCAAGTCCCGCTCGGCCAGCTCGTCGACCCCTGCGGGCCGAGCCAGGAGGCTCCGTCCGGCCGGGCAGTCTGGTGGAGCACCGCGCTCGGAGGCTCAGTCCGGCTGTGCTGGCTGGTGGAGCATCGCGCCCGGAGGCCAAGTCCCGCCGGGACGGCTGGTCGACCCCCGCGGCCTGAGCTAGGACGCTCAGTCCCGCCGGGCCGGCTGGTCGACTGCCGTGGCACCCAGCCCGGAGGCTGAGTCCCTCTAGGCCGGCTGGTCGAACCCCGCCGTAAGAGCCAGGAAGCTCAGTCCCGACGGGCAGGCTAGTGGACCAAGTGCTCGGAGGCTCAGTCCCACCGGGCCGGCTGGTCGAGTCCCGCAGCCCAGCGCCTGCAGGATGAGTACCGCCGAGCTGACTGAGCCACGCAGTCCAGCGTCCGGAGGATGTTTCCCTCCTGCCCGGTTGGTCGAACCCCGTGGCCCGTGACTCGACGATGAGTCCCGCCGGGCTGGCTGGTCGAACCCCAGACCCTGTGCACGGGGGCTGAGTCCCGCCGGGCCTGCTGGTCGAGGTCCGCGTCCAGGAGCGTCCGCGGAGCGTCGTTCGATCGCCCGACACGGCCTGCCTCGGTCGGCAGCTCCGGAACGGCCAGGTGCCAACCACCTCAGGCGTTCCCCCACCACGGACCAGGGGCGTCGTTCGGTCTGTCCGTCCGTCACCGCGGGCGCCCGCGCGTGCTGGTCGACCCGTGCAGGCGGCCATACCGCCCTACTAATCCTGCAGGTGCAACCTCGGGCCCAGAGGCCGGGCACCGACACGCCGGCGCCACCCGCAGGATCCCGCAAGCACCGCCGGCCTGCTGGAAGTCCAGCGCTTGCGACGTGGCCAAATCGCGTCCGTCGTGGCTCCGGAAGGAACGAACGATATACAAACGGCCGCCAGGTGGCGCCCGACAACTGTCGCGCGCGTCAGCGGGACCGAGCCGGATCACCGGGCGGCCAGGGCGACCCACTGCCCGGCCGTAGGGCCGATCCCGTCCCGGCACACCACGTCCGCCTCGGAGCTCCCGGACTCCACGGCGCGACCGCGGCTGCGGTAGGGGGGCTGGGAAAGAAGACCTTAGGCTCTCGGGCCACGGTGGCCGGGTGCCTGGCACGCGACAGAATTTCCCCTGAGTCGCCGGCGGGCAGGCGCGACAGTACCACACCGAGCTTCCACCCCCACGACCGTCTCCACCCCAATACCCTCCAAGCCGCCGCCGCCGCCGCCTACAGAACGCGACCCCCGAGGCGTCGGGAACGGGCGGAAAGTGCTGCGGCGATGGCACGGGACCCCTGCCCCGGTCTTGGCACGCGCTGGGGTCCGGGGACGCTTCGGGCCTAAGTCATGCCGGGCCAGATGGTCGACCCCGCAGCCAAGCGCCTGCAGGCTTAGTAGCGCCGAGCTGACTGAGCCCCGCAGCCCAGCGTCCGGAGGCTGTTTCCCGCCTGGCCGTCTGGCCGGACCCCGTGGCCCGCGCCTGGACGATGAGTCCCGCAGGGCAGTCTGGTCGAAACCACACACCCCGAGCCCGGAGGCAGAGTCCCTCCGGGCCAGCTGGTCGATCCCCCGCGGCCCCGCGCACAGAGGCCAAGTCCCGCCCGGCCAGCTGGTTGACCCCCGCGACCCCGCGCCCAGAGGCCAAGTCCCACTCGGCCAGCTGGTTGACCCCCGCGGCCCCGCGCACAGAGGCCAAGTCCCGCCCGGCCAGCTGGTCGACCCCCGCGGCCCCGCGCCCGGAGGCCAAGTCCCACCGGGCCGGCTGGTCGAGTCCCGCAGCCCAGCGCCTGCAGGATGAGTACCGCCGAGCTGACTGAGCCCCGCAGCACAGCGTCCGGAGGCTGTTTCCCGCCTGGCCGTCTGGCCGGACCCCGTGGCCCGCGCCTCGAAGATGAGTCCCGCAGGGCAGTCTGGTCGAAACCACACACCCCGAGCCCGGAGGCAGAGTCCCGCCGGGCCAGCTGGTCGACCCCCCGCGGCCCCGCGCACAGAGGCCAAGTCCCGTCCGGCCAGCTGGTCGACCCCCGCGGCCCCGCGCCCAGAGGCCAAGTCCCGTTCGGCCAGCTGGTTGACCCCCGCGGTCCCGCGCACAGAGGCCAAGTCCCGACCGGCCAGCTGGTCGACCCCCGCGGCCCCACGCCCAGAGGCCAGGTCCCGCCCGGCCAGCTGGTTGACCCCCGCGACCCCGCGCCCAGAGGCCACGTCCCGCTCGGCCAGCTGGTTGACCCCCGCGACCCCGCGCCCAGAGGCCAAGTCCCACTCGGCCAGCTGGTTGACCCCCGCGGCCCCGCGCACAGAGGCCAAGTCCCGCCCGGCCAGCTGGTTGACCCCCGCGACCCCGCGCCCAGAGGCCAAGTCCCACTCGGCCAGCTGGTTGACCCCCGCGGCCCCGCGCACAGAGGCCAAGTCCCGCCCGGCCAGCTGGTCGACCCCCGCGGCCCCGCGCCCAGAGGCCAAGTCCCGCCCGGCCAGCTGGTTTACCCCCGCGGCCCCGCCCCCAGAGGCCAAGTCCCGCTCGGCCAGCTCGTCGACCCCCGCGGGCCGAGCCAGGAGGCTCCGTCCGGCCGGGCAGTCTGGTGGAGCACCGCGCTCGGAGGCTCAGTCCGGCTGTGCTGGCTGGTGGAGCATCGCGCCCGGAGGCCAAGTCCCGCCGGGACGGCTGGTCGACCCCCGCGGCCTGAGCTAGGACGCTCAGTCCCGCCGGGCCGGCTGGTCGACTGCCGTGGCACCCAGCCCGGAGGCTGAGTCCCTCTAGGCCGGCTGGTCGAACCCCGCCGTAAGAGCCAGGAAGCTCAGTCCCGACGGGCAGGCTAGTGGACCAAGTGCTCGGAGGCTCAGTCCCACCGGGCCGGCTGGTCGAGTCCCGCAGCCCAGCGCCTGCAGGATGAGTACCGCCGAGCTGACTGAGCCACGCAGTCCAGCGTCCGGAGGATGTTTCCCTCCTGCCCGGTTGGTCGAACCCCGTGGCCCGTGACTCGACGATGAGTCCCGCCGCGCTGGCTGGTCGAACCCCCAGACCCCGTGCACGGAGGCTGAGTGCCGCCGGGCCACCCAGTCGACCGCTGTGGCCCCCGCGCGCGGAGCCTGAGTCCCGCCGTGGAGGCTGGTGGAGCCCCGCGGCCCGCGCCAACAGGCTCAGACCGGCCGGGCAGGCTGCTGGAGCCCCGGGCCCGGAGGCGAGTCCCGCCGGTCCCACTGGTCGACCCCCGCCGCCTGAGCGAGGAGGCTCAGTCCCGCCGGGCCTGCTGGTCGACCGCCGTGGCCCCGAGCCCGGAGGCTGAGTCCCGCTGGACGGCTGGTCTACACCCGTGGCCCGCGCCCGGACAATGAATGCCGCCGGGCCAGCTGGTCGACGGCCCGGGCCCACGCCTCGAGGCTGTGTCCCGCCGGGCTGGCTGGTCGACCCCCGTGGCCCGCTACCGCAAGCTGAGTCCCACCGTGCAGCTGGTCGAACCCACAGACCCCGTGCACGGGGGCTGAGTCCCGCCGGGCCTGCTGGTCGAGGTCCGCGTCCAGGAGCGTCCGCGGAGCGTCGTTCGATCGCCCGACACGGCCTGCCTCGGTCGGCAGCTCCGGAACGGCCAGGTGCCAACCACCTCAGGCGTTCCCCCACCACGGACCAGGGGCGTCGTTCGGTCTGTCTGTCCGTCACCGCGGGCGCCCGCGCGTGCTGGTCGACCCGTGCAGGCGGCCATACGGCCCTACTAATCCTGCAGGGGCAACCTCGGGCCCAGAGGCCGGGCACCGACACGCCGGCGCCACCCGCACGATCCCGCAAGCACCGCCGGCCTGCTGGAAGTCCAGCGCGTGCGACGTGGCCAAATCGCGTCCGTCGTGGCTCCGGAAGGAACGAACGATATACAAACGGCCGCCAGGTGGCGCCCGACAACCGTCGCGCGCGTCAGCGGGACCGAGCCGGATCACCGGGCGGCCAGGGCGACCTGCCGCCCTTCCGTAGGGCCGATCCCGTCCCGGCACACCACGTCCGCCTCGGAGCTCCCGGACTCCACGGCGAGACCGCGGCAGCGGTAGGGGGGCTGGGAAAGAAGACCTTAGGCTCTCGGGCCACGGTGGCCGGGTGCCTGGCACGCGACAGAATTTCCCGAGTCGCCGGCGGGCAGGCGCGACAGTACCACACCGAGCTTCCACCCCCACGACCGTCTCCACCCCAATACCCTCCAAGCCGCCGCCGCCGCCGCCTACGGAACGCGACCCCCGAGGCGTCGGGAAGGGGCGGAAAGCGCCGCGGCGATGGCACGGGACCCCCGCCCCGGTCTTGGCACGCGCTGGGGTCCGGGGACGCTTCGGGCCTAAGTCATGCCGGGCCAGATGGTCGACCCCGCAGCCAAGCGCCCGCAGGCTTAGTAGCGCCGAGCTGACTGAGCCCCGCAGCCCAGCGTCCGGAGGCTGTTTCCCGCCTGGCCGTCTGGCCGGACCCCGTGGCCCGCGCCTGGACGATGAGTCCCGCAGGGCAGTCTGGTCGAAACCACACACCCCGAGCCTGGAGGCAGAGTCCCGCCGGGACGGCTGGTCGACCCCCGCGGCCCGCGCCAGGACGCTCCGTCCGGCCGGGCAGTCTGGTGGAGAACCGCTCTCGGAGGCTCAGTCCGGCTGTGCTGGCTGGTGGAGCACCGCGCCCGGAGGCCGAGTCCCGCCGGGACGGCTGGTCGACCCCCGCGGCCCGCGCCAGGACGCTCCGTCCGGCCGGGCAGTCTGGTGGAGAACCGCTCTCGGAGGCTCAGTCCGGCTGTGCTGGCTGGAGGAGCACCGCGCCCGGAGGCCGAGTCCCGCCGGGACGGCTGGTCGACCCCCGCCGTACGAGCCAGGAAGCTCAGTCCCGACGGACAGGCAGGTGGACCAAGTGCTCGGAGGCTCAGTCCGGCTGTGCTGGCTGGTGGAGCACCGCGCCCGGAGGCCAAGTCCCGACGGGACGGCTGGTCGACCCCCGCGGCCTGAGCTAGGACGCTCAGTCCCGCCGGGCCGGCTGGTCGACTGCCGTGGCACCCAGCCCGGAGGCTGAGTCCCTCTAGGCCGGCTGGTCGAACCCCGCCGTAAGAGCCAGGAAGCTCAGTCCCGACGGGCAGGCTAGTGGACCAAGTGCTCGGAGGCTCAGTCCCACCGGGCCGGCTGGTCGAGTCCCGCAGCCCAGCGCCTGCAGGATGAGTACCGCCGAGCTGACTGAGCCACGCAGTCCAGCGTCCGGAGGATGTTTCCCTCCTGCCCGGTTGGTCGAACCCCGTGGCCCGTGACTCGACGATGAGTCCCGCCGGGCTGGCTGGTCGAACCCCCAGACCGCGTGCACGGAGGCTGAGTGCCGCCGGGCCAACCAGTCGACCGCTGTGGCCCCCGCGCGCGGAGCCTGAGTCCCGCCGTGGAGGCTGGTGGAGCCCCGCGGCCCGCGCCAACAGGCTCAGACCGGCCGGGCAGGCTGCTGGAGCCCCGGGCCCGGAGGCGAGTCCCGCCGGTCCCACTGGTCGACCCCCGCCGCCTGAGCGAGTAGGCTCAGTCCCGCCGGGCCTGCTGGTCGACCGCCGTGGCCCCGAGCCCGGAGGCTGAGTCCCTCTAGGCCGGCTGGTCGAACCCCGCCGTAAGAGCCAGGAAGCTCAGTCCCGAAGGGCAGGCTAGTGGACCAAGTGCTCGGAGGCTCAGTCCCACCGGGCCGGCTGGTCGAGTCCCGCAGCCCAGCGCCTGCAGGATGAGTACCGCCGAGCTGACTGAGCCCCGCAGCACAGCGTCCGGAGGCTGTTTCCCGCCTGGCCGTCTGGCCGGACCCCGTGGCCCGCGCCTCGAAGATGAGTCCCGCAGGGCAGTCTGGTCGAAACCACACACCCCGAGCCCGGAGGCAGAGTCCCGCCGGGCCAGCTGGTCGACCCCCCGCGGCCCCGCGCCCAGAGGCCAGGTCCCGCCCGGCCAGCTGGTCGACCCCCGCGGCCCCGCGCCCAGAGGCCAAGTCCCGCCCGGCCAGCTGGTTGACCCCCGCGGCCCCGCGCGCAGAGGCCAAGTCCCGCTCGGCCAGCTGGTTGACCCCCGCGACCCCGCCCAAAGGCCAAGTGCCGCTCGGCCAGCTGGTTGACCCCCGCGGCCCCGCGCACAGAGGCCAAGTCCCGCCCGGCCAGCTGGTCGACCCCCGCGGCCCCGCGCCCAGAGGCCAAGTCCCGCCCGGCCAGCTGGTTGACCCCCGCGGCCCCGCCCCCAGAGGCCAAGTCCCGCTCGGCCAGCTCGTCGACCCCCGCGGGCCGCGCCAGGAGGCTCCGTCCGGCCGGGCAGTCTGGTGGAGCACCGCGCTCGGAGGCTCAGTCCGGCTGTGCTGGCTGGTGGAGCACCGCGCCCGGAGGCCAAGTCCCGCCGGGACGGCTGGTCGACCCCCGCAGCCTGCGCTAGGACGCTCAGTCCCGCCAGGCCGGCTGGTCGACTGCCGTGGCACCCAGCCCGGAGGCTGAGTCCCTCTAGGCCGGCTGGTCGAACCCCGCCGTAAGAGCCAGGAAGCTCAGTCCCGACGGGCAGGCTAGTGGACCAAGTGCTCGGAGGCTCAGTCCCACCGGGCCGGCTGGTCGAGTCCCGCAGCCCAGCGCCTGCAGGATGAGTACCGCCGAGCTGACTGAGCCCCGCAGCACAGCGTCCGGAGGCTGTTTCCCGCCTGGCCGTCTGGCCGGACCCCGTGGCCCGCGCCTCGAAGATGAGTCCCGCAGGGCAGTCTGGTCGAAACCACACACCCCGAGCCCGGAGGCAGAGTCCCGCCGGGCCAGCTGGTCGACACCCCGCGGCCCCGTGCCCAGAGGCCAAGTCCCGCCCGGCCAGCTGGTCGACCCCCGCGGCCCCGCGCGCAGAGGCCAAGTCCCGCTCGGCCAGCTCGTCGACCCCTGCGGGCCGAGCCAGGAGGCTCCGTCCGGCCGGGCAGTCTGGTGGAGCACCGCGCTCGGAGGCTCAGTCCGGCTGTGCTGGCTGGTGGAGCATCGCGCCCGGAGGCCAAGTCCCGCCGGGACGGCTGGTCGACCCCCGCGGCCTGAGCTAGGACGCTCAGTCCCGCCGGGCCGGCTGGTCGACTGCCGTGGCACCCAGCCCGGAGGCTGAGTCCCTCTAGGCCGGCTGGTCGAACCCCGCCGTAAGAGCCAGGAAGCTCAGTCCCGACGGGCAGGCTAGTGGACCAAGTGCTCGGATGCTCAGTCCCACCGGGCCGGCTGGTCGAGTCCCGCAGCCCAGCGCCTGCAGGATGAGTACCGCCGAGCTGACTGAGCCACGCAGTCCAGCGTCCGGAGGATGTTTCCCTCCTGCCCGGTTGGTCGAACCCCGTGGCCCGTGACTCGACGATGAGTCCCGCCGGGCTGGCTGGTCGAACCCCCAGACCCTGTGCACGGGGGCTGAGTCCCGCCGGGCCTGCTGGTCGAGGTCCGCGTCCAGGAGCGTCCGCGGAGCGTCGTTCGATCGCCCGACACGGCCTGCCTCGGTCGGCAGCTCCGGAACGGCCAGGTGCCAACCACCTCAGGCGTTCCCCCACCACGGACCAGGGGCGTCGTTCGGTCTGTCCGTCCGTCACCGCGGGCGCCCGCGCGTGCTGGTCGACCCGTGCAGGCGGCCATACCGCCCTACTAATCCTGCAGGTGCAACCTCGGGCCCAGAGGCCGGGCACCGACACGCCGGCGCCACCCGCAGGATCCCGCAAGCACCGCCGGCCTGCTGGAAGTCCAGCGCTTGCGACGTGGCCAAATCGCGTCCGTCGTGGCTCCGGAAGGAACGAACGATATACAAACGGCCGCCAGGTGGCGCCCGACAACTGTCGCGCGCGTCAGCGGGACCGAGCCGGATCACCGGGCGGCCAGGGCGACCCACTGCCCGGCCGTAGGGCCGATCCCGTCCCGGCACACCACGTCCGCCTCGGAGCTCCCGGACTCCACGGCGCGACCGCGGCTGCGGTAGGGGGGCTGGGAAAGAAGACCTTAGGCTCTCGGGCCACGGTGGCCGGGTGCCTGGCACGCGACAGAATTTCCCCTGAGTCGCCGGCGGGCAGGCGCGACAGTACCACACCGAGCTTCCACCCCCACGACCGTCTCCACCCCAATACCCTCCAAGCCGCCGCCGCCGCCGCCTACAGAACGCGACCCCCGAGGCGTCGGGAAGGGGCGGAAAGTGCTGCGGCGATGGCACGGGACCCCTGCCCCGGTCTTGGCACGCGCTGGGGTCCGGGGACGCTTCGGGCCTAAGTCATGCCGGGCCAGATGGTCGACCCCGCAGCCAAGCGCCTGCAGGCTTAGTAGCGGCGAGCTGACTGAGCCCCGCAGCCCAGCGTCCGGAGGCTGTTTCCCGCCTGGCCGTCTGGCCGGACCCCGTGGCCCGCGCCTCGAAGATGAGTCCCGCAGGGCAGTCTGGTCGAAACCACACACGCCGAGCCCGGAGGCAGAGTCCCTCCGGGCCAGCTGGTCGATAACCCGCGGCCCCGCGCACAGAGGCCAAGTCCCGCCCGGCCAGCTGGTTGACCCCCGCGGCCCCGCGCACAGAGGCCAAGTCCCGCCCGGCCAGCTGGTCGACCCCCGCGGCCCCGCGCCCAGAGGCCAAGTCCCGCCCGGCCAGCTGGTTGACCCCCGCGGCCCCGCCCCCAGAGGCCAAGTCCCGCTCGGCCAGCTCGTCGACCCCCGCGGGCCGAGCCAGGAGGCTCCGTCCGGCCGGGCAGTCTGGTGGAGCACCGCGCTCGGAGGCTCAGTCCGGCTGTGCTGGCTGGTGGAGCATCGCGCCCGGAGGCCAAGTCCCGCCGGGACGGCTGGTCGACCCCCGCGGCCTGAGCTAGGACGCTCAGTCCCGCCGGGCCGGCTGGTCGACTGCCGTGGCACCCAGCCCGGAGGCTGAGTCCCTCTAGGCCGGCTGGTCGAACCCCGCCGTAAGAGCCAGGAAGCTCAGTCCCGACGGGCAGGCTAGTGGACCAAGTGCTCGGAGGCTCAGTCCCACCGGGCCGGCTGGTCGAGTCCCGCAGCCCAGCGCCTGCAGGATGAGTACCGCCGAGCTGACTGAGCCACGCAGTCCAGCGTCCGGAGGATGTTTCCCTCCTGCCCGGTTGGTCGAACCCCGTGGCCCGTGACTCGACGATGAGTCCCGCCGCGCTGGCTGGTCGAACCCCCAGACCCCGTGCACGGAGGCTGAGTGCCGCCGGGCCACCCAGTCGACCGCTGTGGCCCCCGCGCGCGGAGCCTGAGTCCCGCCGTGGAGGCTGGTGGAGCCCCGCGGCCCGCGCCAACAGGCTCAGACCGGCCGGGCAGGCTGCTGGAGCCCCGGGCCCGGAGGCGAGTCCCGCCGGTCCCACTGGTCGACCCCCGCCGCCTGAGCGAGGAGGCTCAGTCCCGCCGGGCCTGCTGGTCGACCGCCGTGGCACCCAGCCCGGAGGCTGAGTCCCTCTAGGCCGGCTGGTCGAACCCCGCCGTAAGAGCCAGGAAGCTCAGTCCCGAAGGGCAGGCTAGTGGACCAAGTGCTCGGAGGCTCAGTCCCACCGGGCCGGCTGGTCGAGTCCCGCAGCCCAGCGCCTGCAGGATGAGTACCGCCGAGCTGACTGAGCCCCGCAGCACAGCGTCCGGAGGCTGTTTCCCGCCTGGCCGTCTGGCCGGACCCCGTGGCCCGCGCCTCGAAGATGAGTCCCGCAGGGCAGTCTGGTCGAAACCACACACCCCGAGCCCGGAGGCAGAGTCCCGCCGGGCCAGCTGGTCGACCCCCCGCGGCCCCGCGCACAGAGGCCAAGTCCCGTCCGGCCAGCTGGTCGACTCCCGCGGCCCCGCGCCCAGAGGCCAAGTCCCGCTCGGCCAGCTGGTTGACCCCCGCGGTCCCGCGCACAGAGGCCAAGTCCCGCCCGGCCAGCTGGTCGACCCCCGCGGCCCCGCGCCCAGAGGCCAGGTCCCGCCCGGCCAGCTGGTTGACCCCCGCGACCCCGCGCCCAGAGGCCAAGTCCCGCTCGGCCAGCTGGTTGACCCCCGCGGTCCCGCGCACAGAGGCCAGGTCCCGCCCGGCCAGCTGGTCGACCCCCGCGGCCCCGCGCCCAGAGGCCAAGTCCCGCCCGGCCAGCTGGTTGACCCCCGCGGCCCCGCCCCCAGAGGCCAAGTCCCGCTCGGCCAGCTCGTCGACCCCCGCGGGCCGCGCCAGGAGGCTCCGTCCGGCCGGGCAGTCTGGTGGAGCACCGCGCTCGGAGGCTCAGTCCGGCTGTGCTGGCTGGTGGAGCATCGCGCCCGGAGGCCAAGTCCCGCCGGGACGGCTGGTCGACCCCCGCGGCCTGAGCTAGGACGCTCAGTCCCGCCTGGCCGGCTGGTCGACTGCCGTGGCACCCAGCCCGGAGGCTGAGTCCCTCTAGGCCGGCTGGTCGAACCCCGCCGTAAGAGCCAGGAAGCTCAGTCCCGACGGGCAGGCTAGTGGACCAAGTGCTCGGAGGCTCAGTCCCACCGGGCCGGCTGGTCGAGTCCCGCAGCCCAGCGCCTGCAGGATGAGTACCGCCGAGCTGACTGAGCCACGCAGTCCAGCGTCCGGAGGATGTTTCCCTCCTGCCCGGTTGGTCGAACCCCGTGGCCCGTGACTCGACGATGAGTCCCGCCGGGCTGGCTGGTCGAACCCCCAGACCCCGTGCACGGAGGCTGAGTGCCGCCGGGCCACCCAGTCGTCCGCTGGGGCCCCCGCGCGCGGAGCCTGAGTCCCGCCGTGGAGGCTGGTGGAGCCCCGCGGCCCGCGCCAACAGGCTCAGACCGGCCGGGCAGGCTGCTGGAGCCCCGGGCCCGGAGGCGAGTCCCGCCGGTCCCACTGGTCGACCCCCGCCGCCTGAGCGAGGAGGCTCAGTCCCGCCGGGCCTGCTGGTCGACCGCCGTGGCCCCGAGCCCGGAGGCTGAGTCCCGCTGGACGGCTGGTCTACACCCGTGGCCCGCGCCCGGACAATGAATGCCGCCGGGCCAGCTGGTCGACGGCCCGGGCCCACGCCTCGAGGCTGTGTCCCGCCGGGCTGGCTGGTCGACCCCCGTGGCCCGCTACCGCAAGCTGAGTCCCACCGTGCAGCTGGTCGAACCCACAGACCCCGTGCACGGGGGCTGAGTCCCGCCGGGCCTGCTGGTCGAGGTCCGCGTCCAGGAGCGTCCGCGGAGCGTCGTTCGATCGCCCGACACGGCCTGCCTCGGTCGGCAGCTCCGGAACGGCCAGGTGCCAACCACCTCAGGCGTTCCCCCACCACGGACCAGGGGCGTCGTTCGGTCTGTCCATCCGTCACCGCTGGCGCCCGCGCGTGCTGGTCGACCCGTGCAGGCGGCCATACGGCCCTACTAATCCTGCAGGGGCAACCTCGGGCCCAGAGGCCGGGCACCGACACGCCGGCGCCACCCGCACGATCCCGCAAGCACCGCCGGCCTGCTGGAAGTCCAGCGCGTGCGACGTGGCCAAATCGCGTCCGTCGTGGCTCCGGAAGGAACGAACGATATACAAACGGCCGCCAGGTGGCGCCCGACAACCGTCGCGCGCGTCAGCGGGACCGAGCCGGATCACCGGGCGGCCAGGGCGACCTGCCGCCCTTCCGTAGGGCCGATCCCGTCCCGGCACACCACGTCCGCCTCGGAGCTCCCGGACTCCACGGCGAGACCGCGGCAGCGGTAGGGGGCTGGGAAAGAAGACCTTAGGCTCTCGGGCCACGGTGGCCGGGTGCCTGGCACGCGACAGAATTTCCCGAGTCGCCGGCGGGCAGGCGCGACAGTACCACACCGAGCTTCCACCCCCACGACCGTCTCCACCCCAATACCCTCCAAGCCGCCGCCGCCGCCGCCTACGGAACGCGACCCCCGAGGCGTCGGGAAGGGGCGGAAAGCGCCGCGGCGATGGCACGGGACCCCCGCCCCGGTCTTGGCACGCGCTGGGGTCCGGGGACGCTTCGGGCCTAAGTCATGCCGGGCCAGATGGTCGACCCCGCAAACAAGCGCCCGCAGGCTTAGTAGCGCCGAGCTGACTGAGCCCCGCAGCCCAGCGTACGGAGGCTGTATCCCGCCTGGCCGTCTGGCCGGACCCCGTGGCCCGCGCCTGGACGATGAGTCCCGCAGGGCAGTCTGGTCGAAACCACACACCTCGAGCCTGGAGGCAGAGTCCCGCCCGGCCAGCTGGTCGACCCCTGCGGCCCGCGCCAGGAGGCTCCGTCCGGCCGGGCAGTCTCGTGGAGAACCGCTCTCGGAGGCTCAGTCCGGCTGTGCTGGCTGGTGGAGCACCGCGCCCGTAGGCCGAGTCCCGCCGGGACGGCTGGTCGACCCCCGCGGCCCGCGCCAGGACGCTCCGTCCGGCCGGGCAGTCTGGTGGAGAAACGTCTCGCAGGCTCAGTCCGGCTGTGCTGGCTGGAGGAGCACCGCGCCCGGAGGCCGAGTCCCGACGGGACGGCTGGTCGACCCCCGCCGTACGAGCCAGGAAGCTCAGTCCCAACGGACAGGCAGGTGGACCAAGTGCTCGGAGGCTCAGTCCGGCTGTGCTGGCTGGTGGAGCACCGCGCCCGGAGGCCAAGTCCCGACGGGACGGCTGGTCGACCCCCGCGGCCTGAGCTAGGACGCTCAGTCCCGCCGGGCCGGCTGGTCGACTGCCGTGGCACCCAGCCCGGAGGCTGAGTCCCTCTAGGCCGGCTGGTCGAACCCCGCCGTAAGAGCCAGGAAGCTCAGTCCCGACGGGCAGGCTAGTGGACCAAGTGCTCGGAGGCTCAGTCCCACCGGGCCGGCTGGTCGAGTCCCGCAGCCCAGCGCCTGCAGGATGAGTACCGCCGAGCTGACTGAGCCACGCAGTCCAGCGTCCGGAGGATGTTTCCCTCCTGCCCGGTTGGTCGAACCCCGTGGCCCGTGACTCGACGATGAGTCCCGCCGGGCTGGCTGGTCGAACCCCCAAACCGCGTGCACGGAGGCTGAGTGCCGCCGGGCCAACCAGTCGACCGCTGTGGCCCCCGCGCGCGGAGCCTGAGTCCCGCCGTGGAGGCTGGTGGAGCCCCGCGGCCCGCGCCAACAGGCTCAGACCGGCCGGGCAGGCTGCTGGAGCCCCGGGCCCGGAGGCGAGTCCCGCCGGTCCCACTGGTCGACCCCCGCCGCCTGAGCGAGGAGGCTCAGTCCCGCCGGGCCTGCTGGTCGACCGCCGTGGCCCCGAGCCCGGAGGCTGAGTCCCTCTAGGCCGGCTGGTCGAACCCCGCCGTAAGAGCCAGGAAGCTCAGTCCCGAAGGGCAGGCTAGTGGACCAAGTGCTCGGAGGCTCAGTCCCACCGGGCCGGCTGGTCGAGTCCCGCAGCCCAGCGCCTGCAGGATGAGTACCGCCGAGCTGACTGAGCCCCGCAGCACAGCGTCCGGAGGCTGTTTCCCGCCTGGCCGTCTGGCCGGACCCCGTGGCCCGCGCCTCGAAGATGAGTCCCGCAGGGCAGTCTGGTCGAAACCACACACCCCGAGCCCGGAGGCAGAGTCCCGCCGGGCCAGCTGGTCGACCCCCCGCGGCCCCCGCGCCCAGAGGCCAGGTCCCGCCCGGCCAGCTGGTCGACCCCCGCGGCCCCGCGCCCAGAGGCCCAGTCCCGCCCGGCCATCTAGTTGACCCCCGCGGCCCCGCCCCCAGAGGCCAAGTCCCGCTCGGCCAGCTGGTCGACCCCCGCGGCCCGCGCCAGGAGGCTCCGTCCGGCCGGGAAGTCTGGTGGAGCACCGCGCTCGGAGGCTCAGTCCGTCTGTGCTGGCTGGTGGAGCACCGCGCCCGGAGGCCAAGTCCCGCCGGGACGGCTGGTCGACCCCCGCGGCCTGAGCTAGGACGCTCAGTCCCGCCGGGCCGGCTGGTCGACTGCCGTGGCACCCAGCCCGGAGGCTGAGTCCCTCTAGGCCGGCTGGTCGAACCCCGCCGTAAGAGCCAGGAAGCTCAGTCCCGAAGGGCAGGCTAGTGGACCAAGTGCTCGGAGGCTCAGTCCCACCGGGCCGGCTGGTCGAGTCCCGCAGCCCAGCGCCTGCAGGATGAGTACCGCCGAGCTGACTGAGCCCGGCAGCACAGCGTCCGGAGGCTGTTTCCCGCCTGGCCGTCTGGCCGGACCCCGTGGCCCGCGCCTCGAAGATGAGTCCCGCAGGGCAGTCTGGTCGAAACCACACACCCCGAGCCCGGAGGCAGAGTCCCGCCGGGCCAGCTGGTCGACCCCCCGCGGCCCCGCGCCCAGAGGCCAGGTCCCGCCCGGCCAGCTGGTCGACCCCCGCGGCCCCGCGCCCAGAGGCCAAGTCCCGCCCGGCCAGCTGGTTGACCCCCGCGGCCCCGCGCGCAGAGGCCAAGTCCCGCCTGGCCAGCTGGTTGACCCCCGCGACCCCGCCCAAAGGCCAAGTGCCGCTCGGCCAGCTGGTTGACCCCCGCGGCCCCGCGCACAGAGGCCAAGTCCCGCCCGGCCAGCTGGTCGACCCCCGCGGCCCCGCGCCCAGAGGCCAAGTCCCGCCCGGCCAGCTGGTTGACCCCCGCGGCCCCGCCCCCAGAGGCCAAGTCCCGCTCGGCCAGCTCGTCGACCCCCGCGGGCCGCGCTCGGAGGCTCAGTCCGGCTGTGCTGGCTGGTGGAGCATCGCGCCCGGAGGCCAAGTCCCGCCGGGACGGCTGGTCGACCCCCGCGGCCTGAGCTAGGACGCTCAGTCCCGCCTGGCCGGCTGGTCGACTGCCGTGGCACCCAGCCCGGAGGCTGAGTCCCTCTAGGCCGGCTGGTCGAACCCCGCCGTAAGAGCCAGGAAGCTCAGTCCCGACGGGCAGGCTAGTGGACCAAGTGCTCGGAGGCTCAGTCCCACCGGGCCGGCTGGTCGAGTCCCGCAGCCCAGCGCCTGCAGGATGAGTACCGCCGAGCTGACTGAGCCACGCAGTCCAGCGTCCGGAGGATGTTTCCCTCCTGCCCGGTTGGTCGAACCCCGTGGCCCGTGACTCGACGATGAGTCCCGCCGGGCTGGCTGGTCGAACCCCCAGACCCCGTGCACGGAGGCTGAGTGCCGCCGGGCCACCCAGTCGTCCGCTGGGGCCCCCGCGCGCGGAGCCTGAGTCCCGCCGTGGAGGCTGGTGGAGCCCCGCGGCCCGCGCCAACAGGCTCAGACCGGCCGGGCAGGCTGCTGGAGCCCCGGGCCCGGAGGCGAGTCCCGCCGGTCCCACTGGTCGACCCCCGCCGCCTGAGCGAGGAGGCTCAGTCCCGCCGGGCCTGCTGGTCGACCGCCGTGGCCCCGAGCCCGGAGGCTGAGTCCCGCTGGACGGCTGGTCTACACCCGTGGCCCGCGCCCGGACAATGAATGCCGCCGGGCCAGCTGGTCGACGGCCCGGGCCCACGCCTCGAGGCTGTGTCCCGCCGGGCTGGCTGGTCGACCCCCGTGGCCCGCTACCGCAAGCTGAGTCCCACCGTGCAGCTGGTCGAACCCACAGACCCCGTGCACGGGGGCTGAGTCCCGCCGGGCCTGCTGGTCGAGGTCCGCGTCCAGGAGCGTCCGCGGAGCGTCGTTCGATCGCCCGACACGGCCTGCCTCGGTCGGCAGCTCCGGAACGGCCAGGTGCCAACCACCTCAGGCGTTCCCCCACCACGGACCAGGGGCGTCGTTCGGTCTGTCCATCCGTCACCGCTGGCGCCCGCGCGTGCTGGTCGACCCGTGCAGGCGGCCATACGGCCCTACTAATCCTGCAGGGGCAACCTCGGGCCCAGAGGCCGGGCACCGACACGCCGGCGCCACCCGCACGATCCCGCAAGCACCGCCGGCCTGCTGGAAGTCCAGCGCGTGCGACGTGGCCAAATCGCGTCCGTCGTGGCTCCGGAAGGAACGAACGATATACAAACGGCCGCCAGGTGGCGCCCGACAACCGTCGCGCGCGTCAGCGGGACCGAGCCGGATCACCGGGCGGCCAGGGCGACCTGCCGCCCTTCCGTAGGGCCGATCCCGTCCCGGCACACCACGTCCGCCTCGGAGCTCCCGGACTCCACGGCGAGACCGCGGCAGCGGTAGGGGGCTGGGAAAGAAGACCTTAGGCTCTCGGGCCACGGTGGCCGGGTGCCTGGCACGCGACAGAATTTCCCGAGTCGCCGGCGGGCAGGCGCGACAGTACCACACCGAGCTTCCACCCCCACGACCGTCTCCACCCCAATACCCTCCAAGCCGCCGCCGCCGCCGCCTACAGAACGCGACCCCCGAGGCGTCGGGAAGGGGCGGAAAGTGCTGCGGCGATGGCACGGGACCCCTGCCCCGGTCTTGGCACGCGCTGGGGTCCGGGGACGCTTCGGGCCTAAGTCATGCCGGGCCAGATGGTCGACCCCGCAGCCAAGCGCCTGCAGGCTTAGTAGCGGCGAGCTGACTGAGCCCCGCAGCCCAGCGTCCGGAGGCTGTTTCCCGCCTGGCCGTCTGGCCGGACCCCGTGGCCCGCGCCTCGAAGATGAGTCCCGCAGGGCAGTCTGGTCGAAACCACACACGCCGAGCCCGGAGGCAGAGTCCCTCCGGGCCAGCTGGTCGATAACCCGCGGCCCCGCGCACAGAGGCCAAGTCCCGCCCGGCCAGCTGGTTGACCCCCGCGGCCCCGCGCACAGAGGCCAAGTCCCGCCCGGCCAGCTGGTCGACCCCCGCGGCCCCGCGCCCAGAGGCCAAGTCCCGCCCGGCCAGCTGGTTGACCCCCGCGGCCCCGCCCCCAGAGGCCAAGTCCCGCTCGGCCAGCTCGTCGACCCCCGCGGGCCGAGCCAGGAGGCTCCGTCCGGCCGGGCAGTCTGGTGGAGCACCGCGCTCGGAGGCTCAGTCCGGCTGTGCTGGCTGGTGGAGCATCGCGCCCGGAGGCCAAGTCCCGCCGGGACGGCTGGTCGACCCCCGCGGCCTGAGCTAGGACGCTCAGTCCCGCCGGGCCGGCTGGTCGACTGCCGTGGCACCCAGCCCGGAGGCTGAGTCCCTCTAGGCCGGCTGGTCGAACCCCGCCGTAAGAGCCAGGAAGCTCAGTCCCGACGGGCAGGCTAGTGGACCAAGTGCTCGGAGGCTCAGTCCCACCGGGCCGGCTGGTCGAGTCCCGCAGCCCAGCGCCTGCAGGATGAGTACCGCCGAGCTGACTGAGCCACGCAGTCCAGCGTCCGGAGGATGTTTCCCTCCTGCCCGGTTGGTCGAACCCCGTGGCCCGTGACTCGACGATGAGTCCCGCCGCGCTGGCTGGTCGAACCCCCAGACCCCGTGCACGGAGGCTGAGTGCCGCCGGGCCACCCAGTCGACCGCTGTGGCCCCCGCGCGCGGAGCCTGAGTCCCGCCGTGGAGGCTGGTGGAGCCCCGCGGCCCGCGCCAACAGGCTCAGACCGGCCGGGCAGGCTGCTGGAGCCCCGGGCCCGGAGGCGAGTCCCGCCGGTCCCACTGGTCGACCCCCGCCGCCTGAGCGAGGAGGCTCAGTCCCGCCGGGCCTGCTGGTCGACCGCCGTGGCACCCAGCCCGGAGGCTGAGTCCCTCTAGGCCGGCTGGTCGAACCCCGCCGTAAGAGCCAGGAAGCTCAGTCCCGAAGGGCAGGCTAGTGGACCAAGTGCTCGGAGGCTCAGTCCCACCGGGCCGGCTGGTCGAGTCCCGCAGCCCAGCGCCTGCAGGATGAGTACCGCCGAGCTGACTGAGCCCCGCAGCACAGCGTCCGGAGGCTGTTTCCCGCCTGGCCGTCTGGCCGGACCCCGTGGCCCGCGCCTCGAAGATGAGTCCCGCAGGGCAGTCTGGTCGAAACCACACACCCCGAGCCCGGAGGCAGAGTCCCGCCGGGCCAGCTGGTCGACCCCCCGCGGCCCCGCGCACAGAGGCCAAGTCCCGTCCGGCCAGCTGGTCGACTCCCGCGGCCCCGCGCCCAGAGGCCAAGTCCCGCTCGGCCAGCTGGTTGACCCCCGCGGTCCCGCGCACAGAGGCCAAGTCCCGCCCGGCCAGCTGGTCGACCCCCGCGGCCCCGCGCCCAGAGGCCAGGTCCCGCCCGGCCAGCTGGTTGACCCCCGCGACCCCGCGCCCAGAGGCCAAGTCCCGCTCGGCCAGCTGGTTGACCCCCGCGGTCCCGCGCACAGAGGCCAGGTCCCGCCCGGCCAGCTGGTCGACCCCCGCGGCCCCGCGCCCAGAGGCCAAGTCCCGCCCGGCCAGCTGGTTGACCCCCGCGGCCCCGCCCCCAGAGGCCAAGTCCCGCTCGGCCAGCTCGTCGACCCCCGCGGGCCGCGCCAGGAGGCTCCGTCCGGCCGGGCAGTCTGGTGGAGCACCGCGCTCGGAGGCTCAGTCCGGCTGTGCTGGCTGGTGGAGCATCGCGCCCGGAGGCCAAGTCCCGCCGGGACGGCTGGTCGACCCCCGCGGCCTGAGCTAGGACGCTCAGTCCCGCCTGGCCGGCTGGTCGACTGCCGTGGCACCCAGCCCGGAGGCTGAGTCCCTCTAGGCCGGCTGGTCGAACCCCGCCGTAAGAGCCAGGAAGCTCAGTCCCGACGGGCAGGCTAGTGGACCAAGTGCTCGGAGGCTCAGTCCCACCGGGCCGGCTGGTCGAGTCCCGCAGCCCAGCGCCTGCAGGATGAGTACCGCCGAGCTGACTGAGCCACGCAGTCCAGCGTCCGGAGGATGTTTCCCTCCTGCCCGGTTGGTCGAACCCCGTGGCCCGTGACTCGACGATGAGTCCCGCCGGGCTGGCTGGTCGAACCCCCAGACCCCGTGCACGGAGGCTGAGTGCCGCCGGGCCACCCAGTCGTCCGCTGGGGCCCCCGCGCGCGGAGCCTGAGTCCCGCCGTGGAGGCTGGTGGAGCCCCGCGGCCCGCGCCAACAGGCTCAGACCGGCCGGGCAGGCTGCTGGAGCCCCGGGCCCGGAGGCGAGTCCCGCCGGTCCCACTGGTCGACCCCCGCCGCCTGAGCGAGGAGGCTCAGTCCCGCCGGGCCTGCTGGTCGACCGCCGTGGCCCCGAGCCCGGAGGCTGAGTCCCGCTGGACGGCTGGTCTACACCCGTGGCCCGCGCCCGGACAATGAATGCCGCCGGGCCAGCTGGTCGACGGCCCGGGCCCACGCCTCGAGGCTGTGTCCCGCCGGGCTGGCTGGTCGACCCCCGTGGCCCGCTACCGCAAGCTGAGTCCCACCGTGCAGCTGGTCGAACCCACAGACCCCGTGCACGGGGGCTGAGTCCCGCCGGGCCTGCTGGTCGAGGTCCGCGTCCAGGAGCGTCCGCGGAGCGTCGTTCGATCGCCCGACACGGCCTGCCTCGGTCGGCAGCTCCGGAACGGCCAGGTGCCAACCACCTCAGGCGTTCCCCCACCACGGACCAGGGGCGTCGTTCGGTCTGTCCATCCGTCACCGCTGGCGCCCGCGCGTGCTGGTCGACCCGTGCAGGCGGCCATACGGCCCTACTAATCCTGCAGGGGCAACCTCGGGCCCAGAGGCCGGGCACCGACACGCCGGCGCCACCCGCACGATCCCGCAAGCACCGCCGGCCTGCTGGAAGTCCAGCGCGTGCGACGTGGCCAAATCGCGTCCGTCGTGGCTCCGGAAGGAACGAACGATATACAAACGGCCGCCAGGTGGCGCCCGACAACCGTCGCGCGCGTCAGCGGGACCGAGCCGGATCACCGGGCGGCCAGGGCGACCTGCCGCCCTTCCGTAGGGCCGATCCCGTCCCGGCACACCACGTCCGCCTCGGAGCTCCCGGACTCCACGGCGAGACCGCGGCAGCGGTAGGGGGCTGGGAAAGAAGACCTTAGGCTCTCGGGCCACGGTGGCCGGGTGCCTGGCACGCGACAGAATTTCCCGAGTCGCCGGCGGGCAGGCGCGACAGTACCACACCGAGCTTCCACCCCCACGACCGTCTCCACCCCAATACCCTCCAAGCCGCCGCCGCCGCCGCCTACGGAACGCGACCCCCGAGGCGTCGGGAAGGGGCGGAAAGCGCCGCGGCGATGGCACGGGACCCCCGCCCCGGTCTTGGCACGCGCTGGGGTCCGGGGACGCTTCGGGCCTAAGTCATGCCGGGCCAGATGGTCGACCCCGCAAACAAGCGCCCGCAGGCTTAGTAGCGCCGAGCTGACTGAGCCCCGCAGCCCAGCGTACGGAGGCTGTATCCCGCCTGGCCGTCTGGCCGGACCCCGTGGCCCGCGCCTGGACGATGAGTCCCGCAGGGCAGTCTGGTCGAAACCACACACCTCGAGCCTGGAGGCAGAGTCCCGCCCGGCCAGCTGGTCGACCCCTGCGGCCCGCGCCAGGAGGCTCCGTCCGGCCGGGCAGTCTCGTGGAGAACCGCTCTCGGAGGCTCAGTCCGGCTGTGCTGGCTGGTGGAGCACCGCGCCCGTAGGCCGAGTCCCGCCGGGACGGCTGGTCGACCCCCGCGGCCCGCGCCAGGACGCTCCGTCCGGCCGGGCAGTCTGGTGGAGAAACGTCTCGCAGGCTCAGTCCGGCTGTGCTGGCTGGAGGAGCACCGCGCCCGGAGGCCGAGTCCCGACGGGACGGCTGGTCGACCCCCGCCGTACGAGCCAGGAAGCTCAGTCCCAACGGACAGGCAGGTGGACCAAGTGCTCGGAGGCTCAGTCCGGCTGTGCTGGCTGGTGGAGCACCGCGCCCGGAGGCCAAGTCCCGACGGGACGGCTGGTCGACCCCCGCGGCCTGAGCTAGGACGCTCAGTCCCGCCGGGCCGGCTGGTCGACTGCCGTGGCACCCAGCCCGGAGGCTGAGTCCCTCTAGGCCGGCTGGTCGAACCCCGCCGTAAGAGCCAGGAAGCTCAGTCCCGACGGGCAGGCTAGTGGACCAAGTGCTCGGAGGCTCAGTCCCACCGGGCCGGCTGGTCGAGTCCCGCAGCCCAGCGCCTGCAGGATGAGTACCGCCGAGCTGACTGAGCCACGCAGTCCAGCGTCCGGAGGATGTTTCCCTCCTGCCCGGTTGGTCGAACCCCGTGGCCCGTGACTCGACGATGAGTCCCGCCGGGCTGGCTGGTCGAACCCCCAGACCGCGTGCACGGAGGCTGAGTGCCGCCGGGCCAACCAGTCGACCGCTGTGGCCCCCGCGCGCGGAGCCTGAGTCCCGCCGTGGAGGCTGGTGGAGCCCCGCGGCCCGCGCCAACAGGCTCAGACCGGCCGGGCAGGCTGCTGGAGCCCCGGGCCCGGAGGCGAGTCCCGCCGGTCCCACTGGTCGACCCCCGCCGCCTGAGCGAGGAGGCTCAGTCCCGCCGGGCCTGCTGGTCGACCGCCGTGGCCCCGAGCCCGGAGGCTGAGTCCCTCTAGGCCGGCTGGTCGAACCCCGCCGTAAGAGCCAGGAAGCTCAGTCCCGAAGGGCAGGCTAGTGGACCAAGTGCTCGGAGGCTCAGTCCCACCGGGCCGGCTGGTCGAGTCCCGCAGCCCAGCGCCTGCAGGATGAGTACCGCCGAGCTGACTGAGCCCCGCAGCACAGCGTCCGGAGGCTGTTTCCCGCCTGGCCGTCTGGCCGGACCCCGTGGCCCGCGCCTCGAAGATGAGTCCCGCAGGGCAGTCTGGTCGAAACCACACACCCCGAGCCCGGAGGCAGAGTCCCGCCGGGCCAGCTGGTCGACCCCCCGCGGCCCCCGCGCCCAGAGGCCAGGTCCCGCCCGGCCAGCTGGTCGACCCCCGAGGCCCCGCGCCCAGAGGCCCAGTCCCGCCCGGCCATCTAGTTGACCCCCGCGGCCCCGCCCCCAGAGGCCAAGTCCCGCTCGGCCAGCTGGTCGACCCCCGCGGCCCGCGCCAGGAGGCTCCGTCCGGCCGGGAAGTCTGGTGGAGCACCGCGCTCGGAGGCTCAGTCCGTCTGTGCTGGCTGGTGGAGCACCGCGCCCGGAGGCCAAGTCCCGCCGGGACGGCTGGTCGACCCCCGCGGCCTGAGCTAGGACGCTCAGTCCCGCCGGGCCGGCTGGTCGACTGCCGTGGCACCCAGCCCGGAGGCTGAGTCCCTCTAGGCCGGCTGGTCGAACCCCGCCGTAAGAGCCAGGAAGCTCAGTCCCGAAGGGCAGGCTAGTGGACCAAGTGCTCGGAGGCTCAGTCCCACCGGGCCGGCTGGTCGAGTCCCGCAGCCCAGCGCCTGCAGGATGAGTACCGCCGAGCTGACTGAGCCCGGCAGCACAGCGTCCGGAGGCTGTTTCCCGCCTGGCCGTCTGGCCGGACCCCGTGGCCCGCGCCTCGAAGATGAGTCCCGCAGGGCAGTCTGGTCGAAACCACACACCCCGAGCCCGGAGGCAGAGTCCCGCCGGGCCAGCTGGTCGACCCCCCGCGGCCCCGCGCCCAGAGGCCAGGTCCCGCCCGGCCAGCTGGTCGACCCCCGCGGCCCCGCGCCCAGAGGCCAAGTCCCGCCCGGCCAGCTGGTTGACCCCCGCGGCCCCGCGCGCAGAGGCCAAGTCCCGCCTGGCCAGCTGGTTGACCCCCGCGACCCCGCCCAAAGGCCAAGTGCCGCTCGGCCAGCTGGTTGACCCCCGCGGCCCCGCGCACAGAGGCCAAGTCCCGCCCGGCCAGCTGGTCGACCCCCGCGGCCCCGCGCCCAGAGGCCAAGTCCCGCCCGGCCAGCTGGTTGACCCCCGCGGCCCCGCCCCCAGAGGCCAAGTCCCGCTCGGCCAGCTCGTCGACCCCCGCGGGCCGCGCTCGGAGGCTCAGTCCGGCTGTGCTGGCTGGTGGAGCATCGCGCCCGGAGGCCAAGTCCCGCCGGGACGGCTGGTCGACCCCCGCGGCCTGAGCTAGGACGCTCAGTCCCGCCTGGCCGGCTGGTCGACTGCCGTGGCACCCAGCCCGGAGGCTGAGTCCCTCTAGGCCGGCTGGTCGAACCCCGCCGTAAGAGCCAGGAAGCTCAGTCCCGACGGGCAGGCTAGTGGACCAAGTGCTCGGAGGCTCAGTCCCACCGGGCCGGCTGGTCGAGTCCCGCAGCCCAGCGCCTGCAGGATGAGTACCGCCGAGCTGACTGAGCCACGCAGTCCAGCGTCCGGAGGATGTTTCCCTCCTGCCCGGTTGGTCGAACCCCGTGGCCCGTGACTCGACGATGAGTCCCGCCGGGCTGGCTGGTCGAACCCCCAGACCCCGTGCACGGAGGCTGAGTGCCGCCGGGCCACCCAGTCGTCCGCTGGGGCCCCCGCGCGCGGAGCCTGAGTCCCGCCGTGGAGGGTGGTGGAGCCCCGCGGCCCACGCCAACAGGCTCAGACCGGCCGGGCAGGCTGCTGGAGCCCCGGGCCCGGAGGCGAGTCCCGCCGGTCCCACTGGTCGACCCCCGCCGCCTGAGCGAGGAGGCTCAGTCCCGCCGGGCCTGCTGGTCGACCGCCGTGGCCCCGAGCCCGGAGGCTGAGTCCCGCTGGACGGCTGGTCGACCCCCGTGGCCCGCTACCGCAAGCTGAGTCCCACCGTGCAGCTGGTCGAACCCACAGACCCCGTGCACGGGGGCTGAGTCCCGCCGGGCCTGCTGGTCGAGGTCCGCGTCCAGGAGCGTCCGCGGAGCGTCGTTCGATCGCCCGACACGGCCTGCCTCGGTCGGCAGCTCCGGAACGGCCAGGTGCCAACCACCTCAGGCGTTCCCCCACCACGGACCAGGGGCGTCGTTCGGTCTGTCCATCCGTCACCGCTGGCGCCCGCGCGTGCTGGTCGACCCGTGCAGGCGGCCATACGGCCCTACTAATCCTGCAGGGGCAACCTCGGGCCCAGAGGCCGGGCACCGACACGCCGGCGCCACCCGCACGATCCCGCAAGCACCGCCGGCCTGCTGGAAGTCCAGCGCGTGCGACGTGGCCAAATCGCGTCCGTCGTGGCTCCGGAAGGAACGAACGATATACAAACGGCCGCCAGGTGGCGCCCGACAACCGTCGCGCGCGTCAGCGGGACCGAGCCGGATCACCGGGCGGCCAGGGCGACCTGCCGCCCTTCCGTAGGGCCGATCCCGTCCCGGCACACCACGTCCGCCTCGGAGCTCCCGGACTCCACGGCGAGACCGCGGCAGCGGTAGGGGGCTGGGAAAGAAGACCTTAGGCTCTCGGGCCACGGTGGCCGGGTGCCTGGCACGCGACAGAATTTCCCGAGTCGCCGGCGGGCAGGCGCGACAGTACCACACCGAGCTTCCACCCCCACGACCGTCTCCACCCCAATACCCTCCAAGCCGCCGCCGCCGCCGCCTACGGAACGCGACCCCCGAGGCGTCGGGAAGGGGCGGAAAGCGCCGCGGCGATGGCACGGGACCCCCGCCCCGGTCTTGGCACGCGCTGGGGTCCGGGGACGCTTCGGGCCTAAGTCATGCCGGGCCAGATGGTCGACCCCGCAAACAAGCGCCCGCAGGCTTAGTAGCGCCGAGCTGACTGAGCCCCGCAGCCCAGCGTACGGAGGCTGTATCCCGCCTGGCCGTCTGGCCGGACCCCGTGGCCCGCGCCTGGACGATGAGTCCCGCAGGGCAGTCTGGTCGAAACCACACACCTCGAGCCTGGAGGCAGAGTCCCGCCCGGCCAGCTGGTCGACCCCTGCGGCCCGCGCCAGGAGGCTCCGTCCGGCCGGGCAGTCTCGTGGAGAACCGCTCTCGGAGGCTCAGTCCGGCTGTGCTGGCTGGTGGAGCACCGCGCCCGTAGGCCGAGTCCCGCCGGGACGGCTGGTCGACCCCCGCGGCCCGCGCCAGGATGCTCCGTCCGGCCGGGCAGTCTGGTGGAGAAACGTCTCGCAGGCTCAGTCCGGCTGTGCTGGCTGGAGGAGCACCGCGCCCGGAGGCCGAGTCCCGACGGGACGGCTGGTCGACCCCCGCCGTACGAGCCAGGAAGCTCAGTCCCAACGGACAGGCAGGTGGACCAAGTGCTCGGAGGCTCAGTCCGGCTGTGCTGGCTGGTGGAGCACCGCGCCCGGAGGCCAAGTCCCGACGGGACGGCTGGTCGACCCCCGCGGCCTGAGCTAGGACGCTCAGTCCCGCCGGGCCGGCTGGTCGACTGCCGTGGCACCCAGCCCGGAGGCTGAGTCCCTCTAGGCCGGCTGGTCGAACCCCGCCGTAAGAGCCAGGAAGCTCAGTCCCGACGGGCAGGCTAGTGGACCAAGTGCTCGGAGGCTCAGTCCCACCGGGCCGGCTGGTCGAGTCCCGCAGCCCAGCGCCTGCAGGATGAGTACCGCCGAGCTGACTGAGCCACGCAGTCCAGCGTCCGGAGGATGTTTCCCTCCTGCCCGGTTGGTCGAACCCCGTGGCCCGTGACTCGACGATGAGTCCCGCCGGGCTGGCTGGTCGAACCCCCAGACCGCGTGCACGGAGGCTGAGTGCCGCCGGGCCAACCAGTCGACCGCTGTGGCCCCCGCGCGCGGAGCCTGAGTCCCGCCGTGGAGGCTGGTGGAGCCCCGCGGCCCGCGCCAACAGGCTCAGACCGGCCGGGCAGGCTGCTGGAGCCCCGGGCCCGGAGGCGAGTCCCGCCGGTCCCACTGGTCGACCCCCGCCGCCTGAGCGAGGAGGCTCAGTCCCGCCGGGCCTGCTGGTCGACCGCTGTGGCCCCGAGCCCGGAGGCTGAGTCCCTCTAGGCCGGCTGGTCGAACCCCGCCGTAAGAGCCAGGAAGCTCAGTCCCGAAGGGCAGGCTAGTGGACCAAGTGCTCGGAGGCTCAGTCCCACCGGGCCGGCTGGTCGAGTCCCGCAGCCCAGCGCCTGCAGGATGAGTACCGCCGAGCTGACTGAGCCCCGCAGCACAGCGTCCGGAGGCTGTTTCCCGCCTGGCCGTCTGGCCGGACCCCGTGGCCCGCGCCTCGAAGATGAGTCCCGCAGGGCAGTCTGGTCGAAACCACACACCCCGAGCCCGGAGGCAGAGTCCCGCCGGGCCAGCTGGTCGACCCCCCGCGGCCCCCGCGCCCAGAGGCCAGGTCCCGCCCGGCCAGCTGGTCGACCCCCGCGGCCCCGCGCCCAGAGGCCCAGTCCCGCCCGGCCATCTAGTTGACCCCCGCGGCCCCGCCCCCAGAGGCCAAGTCCCGCTCGGCCAGCTGGTCGACCCCCGCGGCCCGCGCCAGGAGGCTCCGTCCGGCCGGGAAGTCTGGTGGAGCACCGCGCTCGGAGGCTCAGTCCGTCTGTGCTGGCTGGTGGAGCACCGCGCCCGGAGGCCAAGTCCCGCCGGGACGGCTGGTCGACCCCCGCGGCCTGAGCTAGGACGCTCAGTCCCGCCGGGCCGGCTGGTCGACTGCCGTGGCACCCAGCCCGGAGGCTGAGTCCCTCTAGGCCGGCTGGTCGAACCCCGCCGTAAGAGCCAGGAAGCTCAGTCCCGAAGGGCAGGCTAGTGGACCAAGTGCTCGGAGGCTCAGTCCCACCGGGCCGGCTGGTCGAGTCCCGCAGCCCAGCGCCTGCAGGATGAGTACCGCCGAGCTGACTGAGCCCGGCAGCACAGCGTCCGGAGGCTGTTTCCCGCCTGGCCGTCTGGCCGGACCCCGTGGCCCGCGCCTCGAAGATGAGTCCCGCAGGGCAGTCTGGTCGAAACCACACACCCCGAGCCCGGAGGCAGAGTCCCGCCGGGCCAGCTGGTCGACCCCCGCGGCCCCGCGCCCAGAGGCCCAGTCCCGCCGGGCCAGCTGGTCGACCCCCGCGGCCCCGCGCCCAGAGGCCAAGTCCCGCCCGGCCAGCTGGTTGACCCCCGCGGCCCCGCGCGCAGAGGCCAAGTCCCGCTCGGCCAGCTCGTCGACCCCTGCGGGCCGAGCCAGGAGGCTCCGTCCGGCCGGGCAGTCTGGTGGAGCACCGCGCTCGGAGGCTCAGTCCGGCTGTGCTGGCTGGTGGAGCATCGCGCCCGGAGGCCAAGTCCCGCCGGGACGGCTGGTCGACCCCCGCGGCCTGAGCTAGGACGCTCAGTCCCGCCGGGCCGGCTGGTCGACTGCCGTGGCACCCAGCCCGGAGGCTGAGTCCCTCTAGGCCGGCTGGTCGAACCCCGCCGTAAGAGCCAGGAAGCTCAGTCCCGACGGGCAGGCTAGTGGACCAAGTGCTCGGAGGCTCAGTCCCACCGGGCCGGCTGGTCGAGTCCCGCAGCCCAGCGCCTGCAGGATGAGTACCGCCGAGCTGACTGAGCCACGCAGTCCAGCGTCCGGAGGATGTTTCCCTCCTGCCCGGTTGGTCGAACCCCGTGGCCCGTGACTCGACGATGAGTCCCGCCGGGCTGGCTGGTCGAACCCCCAGACCCTGTGCACGGGGGCTGAGTCCCGCCGGGCCTGCTGGTCGAGGTCCGCGTCCAGGAGCGTCCGCGGAGCGTCGTTCGATCGCCCGACACGGCCTGCCTCGGTCGGCAGCTCCGGAACGGCCAGGTGCCAACCACCTCAGGCGTTCCCCCACCACGGACCAGGGGCGTCGTTCGGTCTGTCCGTCCGTCACCGCGGGCGCCCGCGCGTGCTGGTCGACCCGTGCAGGCGGCCATACCGCCCTACTAATCCTGCAGGTGCAACCTCGGGCCCAGAGGCCGGGCACCGACACGCCGGCGCCACCCGCAGGATCCCGCAAGCACCGCCGGCCTGCTGGAAGTCCAGCGCTTGCGACGTGGCCAAATCGCGTCCGTCGTGGCTCCGGAAGGAACGAACGATATACAAACGGCCGCCAGGTGGCGCCCGACAACTGTCGCGCGCGTCAGCGGGACCGAGCCGGATCACCGGGCGGCCAGGGCGACCCACTGCCCGGCCGTAGGGCCGATCCCGTCCCGGCACACCACGTCCGCCTCGGAGCTCCCGGACTCCACGGCGCGACCGCGGCTGCGGTAGGGGGGCTGGGAAAGAAGACCTTAGGCTCTCGGGCCACGGTGGCCGGGTGCCTGGCACGCGACAGAATTTCCCCTGAGTCGCCGGCGGGCAGGCGCGACAGTACCACACCGAGCTTCCACCCCCACGACCGTCTCCACCCCAATACCCTCCAAGCCGCCGCCGCCGCCGCCTACAGAACGCGACCCCCGAGGCGTCGGGAACGGGCGGAAAGTGCTGCGGCGATGGCACGGGACCCCTGCCCCGGTCTTGGCACGCGCTGGGGTCCGGGGACGCTTCGGGCCTAAGTCATGCCGGGCCAGATGGTCGACCCCGCAGCCAAGCGCCTGCAGGCTTAGTAGCGCCGAGCTGACTGAGCCCCGCAGCCCAGCGTCCGGAGGCTGTTTCCCGCCTGGCCGTCTGGCCGGACCCCGTGGCCCGCGCCTGGACGATGAGTCCCGCAGGGCAGTCTGGTCGAAACCACACACCCCGAGCCCGGAGGCAGAGTCCCTCCGGGCCAGCTGGTCGATCCCCCGCGGCCCCGCGCACAGAGGCCAAGTCCCGCCCGGCCAGCTGGTTGACCCCCGCGACCCCGCGCCCAGAGGCCAAGTCCCACTCGGCCAGCTGGTTGACCCCCGCGGCCCCGCGCACAGAGGCCAAGTCCCGCCCGGCCAGCTGGTCGACCCCCGCGGCCCCGCGCCCGGAGGCCAAGTCCCACCGGGCCGGCTGGTCGAGTCCCGCAGCCCAGCGCCTGCAGGATGAGTACCGCCGAGCTGACTGAGCCCCGCAGCACAGCGTCCGGAGGCTGTTTCCCGCCTGGCCGTCTGGCCGGACCCCGTGGCCCGCGCCTCGAAGATGAGTCCCGCAGGGCAGTCTGGTCGAAACCACACACCCCGAGCCCGGAGGCAGAGTCCCGCCGGGCCAGCTGGTCGACCCCCCGCGGCCCCGCGCACAGAGGCCAAGTCCCGTCCGGCCAGCTGGTCGACCCCCGCGGCCCCGCGCCCAGAGGCCAAGTCCCGTTCGGCCAGCTGGTTGACCCCCGCGGTCCCGCGCACAGAGGCCAAGTCCCGACCGGCCAGCTGGTCGACCCCCGCGGCCCCACGCCCAGAGGCCAGGTCCCGCCCGGCCAGCTGGTTGACCCCCGCGACCCCGCGCCCAGAGGCCACGTCCCGCTCGGCCAGCTGGTTGACCCCCGCGACCCCGCGCCCAGAGGCCAAGTCCCACTCGGCCAGCTGGTTGACCCCCGCGGCCCCGCGCACAGAGGCCAAGTCCCGCCCGGCCAGCTGGTTGACCCCCGCGACCCCGCGCCCAGAGGCCAAGTCCCACTCGGCCAGCTGGTTGACCCCCGCGGCCCCGCGCACAGAGGCCAAGTCCCGCCCGGCCAGCTGGTCGACCCCCGCGGCCCCGCGCCCAGAGGCCAAGTCCCGCCCGGCCAGCTGGTTTACCCCCGCGGCCCCGCCCCCAGAGGCCAAGTCCCGCTCGGCCAGCTCGTCGACCCCCGCGGGCCGAGCCAGGAGGCTCCGTCCGGCCGGGCAGTCTGGTGGAGCACCGCGCTCGGAGGCTCAGTCCGGCTGTGCTGGCTGGTGGAGCATCGCGCCCGGAGGCCAAGTCCCGCCGGGACGGCTGGTCGACCCCCGCGGCCTGAGCTAGGACGCTCAGTCCCGCCGGGCCGGCTGGTCGACTGCCGTGGCACCCAGCCCGGAGGCTGAGTCCCTCTAGGCCGGCTGGTCGAACCCCGCCGTAAGAGCCAGGAAGCTCAGTCCCGACGGGCAGGCTAGTGGACCAAGTGCTCGGAGGCTCAGTCCCACCGGGCCGGCTGGTCGAGTCCCGCAGCCCAGCGCCTGCAGGATGAGTACCGCCGAGCTGACTGAGCCACGCAGTCCAGCGTCCGGAGGATGTTTCCCTCCTGCCCGGTTGGTCGAACCCCGTCGCCCGTGACTCGACGATGAGTCCCGCCGCGCTGGCTGGTCGAACCCCCAGACCCCGTGCACGGAGGCTGAGTGCCGCCGGGCCACCCAGTCGACCGCTGTGGCCCCCGCGCGCGGAGCCTGAGTCCCGCCGTGGAGGCTGGTGGAGCCCCGCGGCCCGCGCCAACAGGCTCAGACCGGCCGGGCAGGCTGCTGGAGCCCCGGGCCCGGAGGCGAGTCCCGCCGGTCCCACTGGTCGACCCCCGCCGCCTGAGCGAGGAGGCTCAGTCCCGCCGGGCCTGCTGGTCGACCGCCGTGGCCCCGAGCCCGGAGGCTGAGTCCCGCTGGACGGCTGGTCTACACCCGTGGCCCGCGCCCGGACAATGAATGCCGCCGGGCCAGCTGGTCGACGGCCCGGGCCCACGCCTCGAGGCTGTGTCCCGCCGGGCTGGCTGGTCGACCCCCGTGGCCCGCTACCGCAAGCTGAGTCCCACCGTGCAGCTGGTCGAACCCACAGACCCCGTGCACGGGGGCTGAGTCCCGCCGGGCCTGCTGGTCGAGGTCCGCGTCCAGGAGCGTCCGCGGAGCGTCGTTCGATCGCCCGACACGGCCTGCCTCGGTCGGCAGCTCCGGAACGGCCAGGTGCCAACCACCTCAGGCGTTCCCCCACCACGGACCAGGGGCGTCGTTCGGTCTGTCTGTCCGTCACCGCGGGCGCCCGCGCGTGCTGGTCGACCCGTGCAGGCGGCCATACGGCCCTACTAATCCTGCAGGGGCAACCTCGGGCCCAGAGGCCGGGCACCGACACGCCGGCGCCACCCGCACGATCCCGCAAGCACCGCCGGCCTGCTGGAAGTCCAGCGCGTGCGACGTGGCCAAATCGCGTCCGTCGTGGCTCCGGAAGGAACGAACGATATACAAACGGCCGCCAGGTGGCGCCCGACAACCGTCGCGCGCGTCAGCGGGACCGAGCCGGATCACCGGGCGGCCAGGGCGACCTGCCGCCCTTCCGTAGGGCCGATCCCGTCCCGGCACACCACGTCCGCCTCGGAGCTCCCGGACTCCACGGCGAGACCGCGGCAGCGGTAGGGGGGCTGGGAAAGAAGACCTTAGGCTCTCGGGCCACGGTGGCCGGGTGCCTGGCACGCGACAGAATTTCCCGAGTCGCCGGCGGGCAGGCGCGACAGTACCACACCGAGCTTCCACCCCCACGACCGTCTCCACCCCAATACCCTCCAAGCCGCCGCCGCCGCCGCCTACGGAACGCGACCCCCGAGGCGTCGGGAAGGGGCGGAAAGCGCCGCGGCGATGGCACGGGACCCCCGCCCCGGTCTTGGCACGCGCTGGGGTCCGGGGACGCTTCGGGCCTAAGTCATGCCGGGCCAGATGGTCGACCCCGCAGCCAAGCGCCCGCAGGCTTAGTAGCGCCGAGCTGACTGAGCCCCGCAGCCCAGCGTCCGGAGGCTGTTTCCCGCCTGGCCGTCTGGCCGGACCCCGTGGCCCGCGCCTGGACGATGAGTCCCGCAGGGCAGTCTGGTCGAAACCACACACCCCGAGCCTGGAGGCAGAGTCCCGCCCGGCCAGCTGGTCGACCCCTGCGGCCCGCGCCAGGAGGCTCCGTCCGGCCGGGCAGTCTCGTGGAGAACCGCTCTCGGAGGCTCAGTCCGGCTGTGCTGGCTGGTGGAGCACCGCGCCCGGAGGCCGAGTCCCGCCGGGACGGCTGGTCGACCCCCGCGGCCCGCGCCAGGACGCTCCGTCCGGCCGGGCAGTCTGGTGGAGAACCGCTCTCGGAGGCTCAGTCCGGCTGTGCTGGCTGGAGGAGCACCGCGCCCGGAGGCCGAGTCCCGCCGGGACGGCTGGTCGACCCCCGCCGTACGAGCCAGGAAGCTCAGTCCCGACGGACAGGCAGGTGGACCAAGTGCTCGGAGGCTCAGTCCGGCTGTGCTGGCTGGTGGAGCACCGCGCCCGGAGGCCAAGTCCCGACGGGACGGCTGGTCGACCCCCGCGGCCTGAGCTAGGACGCTCAGTCCCGCCGGGCCGGCTGGTCGACTGCCGTGGCACCCAGCCCGGAGGCTGAGTCCCTCTAGGCCGGCTGGTCGAACCCCGCCGTAAGAGCCAGGAAGCTCAGTCCCGACGGGCAGGCTAGTGGACCAAGTGCTCGGAGGCTCAGTCCCACCGGGCCGGCTGGTCGAGTCCCGCAGCCCAGCGCCTGCAGGATGAGTACCGCCGAGCTGACTGAGCCACGCAGTCCAGCGTCCGGAGGATGTTTCCCTCCTGCCCGGTTGGTCGAACCCCGTGGCCCGTGACTCGACGATGAGTCCCGCCGGGCTGGCTGGTCGAACCCCCAGACCGCGTGCACGGAGGCTGAGTGCCGCCGGGCCAACCAGTCGACCGCTGTGGCCCCCGCGCGCGGAGCCTGAGTCCCGCCGTGGAGGCTGGTGGAGCCCCGCGGCCCGCGCCAACAGGCTCAGACCGGCCGGGCAGGCTGCTGGAGCCCCGGGCCCGGAGGCGAGTCCCGCCGGTCCCACTGGTCGACCCCCGCCGCCTGAGCGAGTAGGCTCAGTCCCGCCGGGCCTGCTGGTCGACCGCCGTGGCCCCGAGCCCGGAGGCTGAGTCCCTCTAGGCCGGCTGGTCGAACCCCGCCGTAAGAGCCAGGAAGCTCAGTCCCGAAGGGCAGGCTAGTGGACCAAGTGCTCGGAGGCTCAGTCCCACCGGGCCGGCTGGTCGAGTCCCGCAGCCCAGCGCCTGCAGGATGAGTACCGCCGAGCTGACTGAGCCCCGCAGCACAGCGTCCGGAGGCTGTTTCCCGCCTGGCCGTCTGGCCGGACCCCGTGGCCCGCGCCTCGAAGATGAGTCCCGCAGGGCAGTCTGGTCGAAACCACACACCCCGAGCCCGGAGGCAGAGTCCCGCCGGGCCAGCTGGTCGACCCCCCGCGGCCCCGCGCCCAGAGGCCAGGTCCGCCCGGCCAGCTGGTCGACCCCCGCGGCCCCGCGCCCAGAGGCCAAGTCCCGCCCGGCCAGCTGGTTGACCCCCGCGGCCCCGCGCGCAGAGGCCAAGTCCCGCTCGGCCAGCTGGTTGACCCCCGCGACCCCGCCCAAAGGCCAAGTGCCGCTCGGCCAGCTGGTTGACCCCCGCGGCCCCGCGCACAGAGGCCAAGTCCCGCCCGGCCAGCTGGTCGACCCCCGCGGCCCCCGCGCCCAGAGGCCAAGTCCCGCCCGGCCAGCTGGTTGACCCCCGCGGCCCCGCCCCCAGAGGCCAAGTCCCGCTCGGCCAGCTCGTCGACCCCCGCGGGCCGCGCCAGGAGGCTCCGTCCGGCCGGGCAGTCTGGTGGAGCACCGCGCTCGGAGGCTCAGTCCGGCTGTGCTGGCTGGTGGAGCACCGCGCCCGGAGGCCAAGTCCCGCCGGGACGGCTGGTCGACCCCCGCAGCCTGCGCTAGGACGCTCAGTCCCGCCAGGCCGGCTGGTCGACTGCCGTGGCACCCAGCCGGGAGGCTGAGTCCCTCTAGGCCGGCTGGTCGAACCCCGCCGTAAGAGCCAGGAAGCTCAGTCCCGACGGGCAGGCTAGTGGACCAAGTGCTCGGAGGCTCAGTCCCACCGGGCCGGCTGGTCGAGTCCCGCAGCCCAGCGCCTGCAGGATGAGTACCGCCGAGCTGACTGAGCCCCGCAGCACAGCGTCCGGAGGCTGTTTCCCGCCTGGCCGTCTGGCCGGACCCCGTGGCCCGCGCCTCGAAGATGAGTCCCGCAGGGCAGTCTGGTCGAAACCACACACCCCGAGCCCGGAGGCAGAGTCCCGCCGGGCCAGCTGGTCGACACCCCGCGGCCCCGTGCCCAGAGGCCAAGTCCCGCCCGGCCAGCTGGTCGACCCCCGCGGCCCCGCGCGCAGAGGCCAAGTCCCGCTCGGCCAGCTCGTCGACCCCTGCGGGCCGAGCCAGGAGGCTCCGTCCGGCCGGGCAGTCTGGTGGAGCACCGCGCTCGGAGGCTCAGTCCAGCTGTGCTGGCTGGTGGAGCATCGCGCCCGGAGGCCAAGTCCCGCCGGGACGGCTGGTCGACCCCCGCGGCCTGAGCTAGGACGCTCAGTCCCGCCGGGCCGGCTGGTCGACTGCCGTGGCACCCAGCCCGGAGGCTGAGTCCCTCTAGGCCGGCTGGTCGAACCCCGCCGTAAGAGCCAGGAAGCTCAGTCCCGACGGGCAGGCTAGTGGACCAAGTGCTCGGAGGCTCAGTCCCACCGGGCCGGCTGGTCGAGTCCCGCAGCCCAGCGCCTGCAGGATGAGTACCGCCGAGCTGACTGAGCCACGCAGTCCAGCGTCCGGAGGATGTTTCCCTCCTGCCCGGTTGGTCGAACCCCGTGGCCCGTGACTCGACGATGAGTCCCGCCGGGCTGGCTGGTCGAACCCCCAGACCCTGTGCACGGGGGCTGAGTCCCGCCGGGCCTGCTGGTCGAGGTCCGCGTCCAGGAGCGTCCGCGGAGCGTCGTTCGATCGCCCGACACGGCCTGCCTCGGTCGGCAGCTCCGGAACGGCCAGGTGCCAACCACCTCAGGCGTTCCCCCACCACGGACCAGGGGCGTCGTTCGGTCTGTCCGTCCGTCACCGCGGGCGCCCGCGCGTGCTGGTCGACCCGTGCAGGCGGCCATACCGCCCTACTAATCCTGCAGGTGCAACCTCGGGCCCAGAGGCCGGGCACCGACACGCCGGCGCCACCCGCAGGATCCCGCAAGCACCGCCGGCCTGCTGGAAGTCCAGCGCTTGCGACGTGGCCAAATCGCGTCCGTCGTGGCTCCGGAAGGAACGAACGATATACAAACGGCCGCCAGGTGGCGCCCGACAACTGTCGCGCGCGTCAGCGGGACCGAGCCGGATCACCGGGCGGCCAGGGCGACCCACTGCCCGGCCGTAGGGCCGATCCCGTCCCGGCACACCACGTCCGCCTCGGAGCTCCCGGACTCCACGGCGCGACCGCGGCTGCGGTAGGGGGGCTGGGAAAGAAGACCTTAGGCTCTCGGGCCACGGTGGCCGGGTGCCTGGCACGCGACAGAATTTCCCCTGAGTCGCCGGCGGGCAGGCGCGACAGTACCACACCGAGCTTCCACCCCCACGACCGTCTCCACCCCAATACCCTCCAAGCCGCCGCCGCCGCCGCCTACAGAACGCGACCCCCGAGGCGTCGGGAACGGGCGGAAAGTGCTGCGGCGATGGCACGGGACCCCTGCCCCGGTCTTGGCACGCGCTGGGGTCCGGGGACGCTTCGGGCCTAAGTCATGCCGGGCCAGATGGTCGACCCCGCAGCCAAGCGCCTGCAGGCTTAGTAGCGCCGAGCTGACTGAGCCCCGCAGCCCAGCGTCCGGAGGCTGTTTCCCGCCTGGCCGTCTGGCCGGACCCCGTGGCCCGCGCCTGGACGATGAGTCCCGCAGGGCAGTCTGGTCGAAACCACACACCCCGAGCCCGGAGGCAGAGTCCCTCCGGGCCAGCTGGTCGATCCCCCGCGGCCCCGCGCCCAGAGGCCAAGTCCCGCCCGGCCAGCTGGTTGACCCCCGCGACCCCGCGCCCAGAGGCCAAGTCCCACTCGGCCAGCTGGTTGACCCCCGCGGCCCCGCGCACAGAGGCCAAGTCCCGCCCGGCCAGCTGGTCGACCCCCGCGGCCCCGCGCCCAGAGGCCAAGTCCCGCCCGGCCAGCTGGTTTACCCCCGCGGCCCCGCCCCCAGAGGCCAAGTCCCGCTCGGCCAGCTCGTCGACCCCCGCGGGCCGAGCCAGGAGGCTCCGTCCGGCCGGGCAGTCTGGTGGAGCACCGCGCTCGGAGGCTCAGTCCGGCTGTGCTGGCTGGTGGAGCATCGCGCCCGGAGGCCAAGTCCCGCCGGGACGGCTGGTCGACCCCCGCGGTCTGAGCTAGGACGCTCAGTCCCGCCGGGCCGGCTGGTCGACTGCCGTGGCACCCAGCCCGGAGGCTGAGTCCCTCTAGGCCGGCTGGTCGAACCCCGCCGTAAGAGCCAGGAAGCTCAGTCCCGACGGGCAGGCTAGTGGACCAAGTGCTCGGAGGCTCAGTCCCACCGGGCCGGCTGGTCGAGTCCCGCAGCCCAGCGCCTGCAGGATGAGTACCGCCGAGCTGACTGAGCCACGCAGTCCAGCGTCCGGAGGATGTTTCCCTCCTGCCCGGTTGGTCGAACCCCGTGGCCCGTGACTCGACGATGAGTCCCGCCGCGCTGGCTGGTCGAACCCCCAGACCCCGTGCACGGAGGCTGAGTGCCGCCGGGCCACCCAGTCGACCGCTGTGGCCCCCGCGCGCGGAGCCTGAGTCCCGCCGTGGAGGCTGGTGGAGCCCCACGGCCCGCGCCAACAGGCTCAGACCGGCCGGGCAGGCTGCTGGAGCCCCGGGCCCGGAGGCGAGTCCCGCCGGTCCCACTGGTCGACCCCCGCCGCCTGAGCGAGGAGGCTCAGTCCCGCCGGGCCTGCTGGTCGACCGCCGTGGCCCCGAGCCCGGAGGCTGAGTCCCGCTGGACGGCTGGTCTACACCCGTGGCCCGCGCCCGGACAATGAATGCCGCCGGGCCAGCTGGTCGACGGCCCGGGCCCACGCCTCGAGGCTGTGTCCCGCCGGGCTGGCTGGTCGACCCCCGTGGCCCGCTACCGCAAGCTGAGTCCCACCGTGCAGCTGGTCGAACCCACAGACCCCGTGCACGGGGGCTGAGTCCCGCCGGGCCTGCTGGTCGAGGTCCGCGTCCAGGAGCGTCCGCGGAGCGTCGTTCGATCGCCCGACACGGCCTGCCTCGGTCGGCAGCTCCGGAACGGCCAGGTGCCAACCACCTCAGGCGTTCCCCCACCACGGACCAGGGGCGTCGTTCGGTCTGTCTGTCCGTCACCGCGGGCGCCCGCGCGTGCTGGTCGACCCGTGCAGGCGGCCATACGGCCCTACTAATCCTGCAGGGGCAACCTCGGGCCCAGAGGCCGGGCACCGACACGCCGGCGCCACCCGCACGATCCCGCAAGCACCGCCGGCCTGCTGGAAGTCCAGCGCGTGCGACGTGGCCAAATCGCGTCCCTCGTGGCTCCGGAAGGAACGAACGATATACAAACGGCCGCCAGGTGGCGCCCGACAACCGTCGCGCGCGTCAGCGGGACCGAGCCGGATCACCGGGCGGCCAGGGCGACCTGCCGCCCTTCCGTAGGGCCGATCCCGTCCCGGCACACCACGTCCGCCTCGGAGCTCCCGGACTCCACGGCGAGACCGCGGCAGCGGTAGGGGGGCTGGGAAAGAAGATCTTAGGCACTCGGGCCACGGTGGCCGGGTGCCTGGCACGCGACAGAATTTCCCGAGTCGCCGGCGGGCAGGCGCGACAGTACCACACGGAGCTTCCACCCCCACGACCGTCTCCACCCCAATACCCTCCAAGCCGCCGCCGCCGCCGCCTACGGAACGCGACCCCCGAGGCGTCGGGAAGGGGCGGAAAGTGCTGCGGCGATGGCACGGGACCCCCGCCCCGTTCTTGGCACGCGCTGGGGTCCGGGGACGCTTCGGGCCTAAGTCATGCCGGGCCAGATGGTCGACCCCGCAGCCAAGCGCCCGCAGGCTTAGTAGCGCCGAGCTGACTGAGCCCCGCAGCCCAGCGTCCGGAGGCTGTTTCCCGCCTGGCCGTCTGGCCGGACCCCGTGGCCCGCGCCTGGACGATGAGTCCCGCAGGGCAGTCTGGTCGAAACCACACACCCCGAGCCTGGAGGCAGAGTCCCGCCCGGCCAGCTGGTCGACCCCTGCGGCCCGCGCCAGGAGGCTCCGTCCGGCCGGGCAGTCTCGTGGAGAACCGCTCTCGGAGGCTCAGTCCGGCTGTGCTGGCTGGTGGAGCACCGCGCCCGGAGGCCGAGTCCCGCCGGGACGGCTGGTCGACCCCCGCGGCCCGCGCCAGGACGCTCCGTCCGGCCGGGCAGTCTGGTGGAGAACCGCTCTCGGAGGCTCAGTCCGGCTGTGCTGGCTGGTGGAGCACCGCGCCCGGAGGCCAAGTCCCGACGGGACGGCTGGTCGACCCCCGCGGCCTGAGCTAGGACGCTCAGTCCCGCCGGGCCGGCTGGTCGACTGCCGTGGCACCCAGCCCGGAGGCTGAGTCCCTCTAGGCCGGCTGGTCGAACCCCGCCGTAAGAGCCAGGAAGCTCAGTCCCGACGGGCAGGCTAGTGGACCAAGTGCTCGGAGGCTCAGTCCCACCGGGCCGGCTGGTCGAGTCCCGCAGCCCAGCGCCTGCAGGATGAGTACCGCCGAGCTGACTGAGCCACGCAGTCCAGCGTCCGGAGGATGTTTCCCTCCTGCCCGGTTGGTCGAACCCCGTGGCCCGTGACTCGACGATGAGTCCCGCCGGGCTGGCTGGTCGAACCCCCAGACCGCGTGCACGGAGGCTGAGTGCCGCCGGGCCAACCAGTCGACCGCTGTGGCCCCCGCGCGCGGAGCCTGAGTCCCGCCGTGGAGGCTGGTGGAGCCCCGCGGCCCGCGCCAACAGGCTCAGACCGGCCGGGCAGGCTGCTGGAGCCCCGGGCCCGGAGGCGAGTCCCGCCGGTCCCACTGGTCGACCCCCGCCGCCTGAGCGAGTAGGCTCAGTCCCGCCGGGCCTGCTGGTCGACCGCCGTGGCCCCGAGCCCGGAGGCTGAGTCCCTCTAGGCCGGCTGGTCGAACCCCGCCGTAAGAGCCAGGAAGCTCAGTCCCGAAGGGCAGGCTAGTGGACCAAGTGCTCGGAGGCTCAGTCCCACCGGGCCGGCTGGTCGAGTCCCGCAGCCCAGCGCCTGCAGGATGAGTACCGCCGAGCTGACTGAGCCCCGCAGCACAGCGTCCGGAGGCTGTTTCCCGCCTGGCCGTCTGGCCGGACCCCGTGGCCCGCGCCTCGAAGATGAGTCCCGCAGGGCAGTCTGGTCGAAACCACACACCCCGAGCCCGGAGGCAGAGTCCCGCCGGGCCAGCTGGTCGACCCCCCGCGGCCCCGCGCACAGAGGCCAAGTCCCGCCCGGCCAGCTGGTCGACCCCCGCGGCCCCGCGCCCAGAGGCCAGGTCCCGCCCGGCCAGCTGGTTGACCCCCGCGACCCCGCGCCCAGAGGCCAAGTCCCGCTCGGCCAGCTGGTTGACCCCCGCGGTCCCGCGCACAGAGGCCAAGTCCCGCCCGGCCAGCTGGTCGACCCCCGCGGCCCCGCGCCCAGAGGCCAAGTCCCGCCCGGCCAGCTGGTTGACCCCCGCGGCCCCGCCCCCAGAGGCCAAGTCCCGCTCGGCCAGCTCGTCGACCCCCGCGGGCCGCGCCAGGAGGCTCCGTCCGGCCGGGCAGTCTGGTGGAGCACCGCGCTCGGAGGCTCAGTCCGGCTGTGCTGGCTGGTGGAGCACCGCGCCCGGAGGCCAAGTCCCGCCGGGACGGCTGGTCGACCCCCGCGGCCTGAGCTAGGACGCTCAGTCCCGCCGGGCCGGCTGGTCGACTGCCGTGGCACCCAGCCCGGAGGCTGAGTCCCTCTAGGCCGGCTGGTCGAACCCCGCCGTAAGAGCCAGGAAGCTCAGTCCCGACGGGCAGGCTAGTGGACCAAGTGCTCGGAGGCTCAGTCCCACCGGGCCGGCTGGTCGAGTCCCGCAGCCCAGCGCCTGCAGGATGAGTACCGCCGAGCTGACTGAGCCCCGCAGCACAGCGTCCGGAGGCTGTTTCTCGCCTGGCCGTCTGGCCGGACCCCGTGGCCCGCGCCTCGAAGATGAGTCCCGCAGGGCAGTCTGGTCGAAACCACACACCCCGAGCACGGAGGCAGAGTCCCGCCGGGCCAGCTGGTCGACACCCCGCGGCCCCGCGCCCAGAGGCCAGGTCCCGCCCGGCCAGCTGGTCGACCCCCGCGGCCCCGCGCCCAGTGGCCCAGTCCCGCCCGGCCATCTAGTTGACCCCCGCGGCCCCGCCCCCAGAGACCAAGTCCCGCTCGGCCAGCTGGTCGACCCCCGCGGCCCGCGCCAGGAGGCTCCGTCCGGCCGGGAAGTCTGGTGGAGCACCGCGCTCGGAGGCTCAGTCCGGCTGTGCTGGCTGGTGGAGCACCGCGCCCGGAGGCCAAGTCCCGCCGGGACGGCTGGTCGACCCCCGCGGCCTGAGCTAGGACGCTCAGTCCCGCCGGGCCGGCTGGTCGACTGCCGTGGCACCCAGCCCGGAGGCTGAGTCCCTCTAGGCCGGCTGGTCGAACCCCGCCGTAAGAGCCAGGAAGCTCAGTCCCGAAGGGCAGTCTAGTGGACCAAGTGCTCGGAGGCTCAGTCCCACCGGGCCGGCTGGTCGAGTCCCGCAGCCCAGCGCCTGCAGGATGAGTACCGCCGAGCTGACTGAGCCCCGCAGCACAGCGTCCGGAGGCTGTTTCCCGCCTGGCCGTCTGGCCCGCGCCTCGAAGATGAGTCCCGCAGGGCAGTCTGGTCGAAACCACACACCCCGAGCCCGGAGGCAGAGTCCCGCCGGGCCAGCGGGTCGACCCCCCGCGGCCCCGCGCCCAGAGGCCAGGTCCCGCCCGGCCAGCTGGTCGACCCCCGCGGCCCCGCGCCCAGAGGCCAAGTCCCGCCCGGCCAGCTGGTTGACCCCCGCGGCCCCGCCCCCAGAGGCCAAGTCCCGCTCGGCCAGCTGGTTGACCCCCGCGACCCCGCCCAAAGGCCAAGTGCCGCTCGGCCAGCTGGTTGACCCCCGCGGCCCCGCGCACAGAGGCCAAGTCCCGCCCGGCCAGCTGGTCGACCCCCGCGGCCCGGCGCCCAGAGGCCAAGTCCCGCCCGGCCAGCTGGTTGACCCCCGCGGCCCCGCCCCCAGAGGCCAAGTCCCGCTCGGCCAGCTTGTCGACCCCCGCGGGCCGCGCCAGGAGGCTCCGTCCGGCCGGGCAGTCTGGTGGAGCACCGCGCTCGGAGGCTCAGTCCGGCTGTGCTGGCTGGTGGAGCACCGCGCCCGGAGGCCAAGTCCCGCCGGGACGGCTGGTCGACCCCCGCAGCCTGAGCTAGGACGCTCAGTCCCGCCGGGCCGGCTGGTCGACTGCCATGGCACCCAGCCCGGAGGCTGAGTCCCTCTAGGCCGGCTGGTCGAACCCCGCCGTAAGAGCCAGGAAGCTCAGTCCCGACGGGCAGGCTAGTGGACCAAGTGCTCGGAGGCTCAGTCCCACCGGGCCGGCTGGTCGAGTCCCGCAGCCCAGCGCCTGCAGGATGAGTACCGCCGAGCTGACTGAGCCACGCAGTCCAGCGTCCGGAGGATGTTTCCCTCCTGCCCGGTTGGTCGAACCCCGTGGCCCGTGACTCGACGATGAGTCCCGCCGGGCTGGCTGGTCGAACCCCCAGACCCTGTGCACGGGGGCTGAGTCCCGCCGGGCCTGCTGGTCGAGGTCCGCGTCCAGGAGCGTCCGCGGAGCGTCGTTCGATCGCCCGACACGGCCTGCCTCGGTCGGCAGCTCCGGAACGGCCAGGTGCCAACCACCTCAGGCGTTCCCCCACCACGGACCAGGGGCGTCGTTCGGTCTGTCCGTCCGTCACCGCGGGCGCCCGCGCGTGCTGGTCGACCCGTGCAGGCGGCCATACCGCCCTACTAATCCTGCAGGTGCAACCTCGGGCCCAGAGGCCGGGCACCGACACGCCGGCGCCACCCGCAGGATCCCGCAAGCACCGCCGGCCTGCTGGAAGTCCAGCGCTTGCGACGTGGCCAAATCGCGTCCGTCGTGGCTCCGGAAGGAACGAACGATATACAAACGGCCGCCAGGTGGCGCCCGACAACTGTCGCGCGCGTCAGCGGGACCGAGCCGGATCACCGGGCGGCCAGGGCGACACACTGCCCGGCCGTAGGGCCGATCCCGTCCCGGCACACCACGTCCGCCTCGGAGCTCCCGGACTCCACGGCGCGACCGCGGCTGCGGTAGGGGGGCTGGGAAAGAAGACCTTAGGCTCTCGGGCCACGGTGGCCGGGTGCCTGGCACGCGACAGAATTTCCCCTGAGTCGCCGGCGGGCAGGCGCGACAGTACCACACCGAGCTTCCACCCCCACGACCGTCTCCACCCCAATACCCTCCAAGCCGCCGCCGCCGCCGCCTACAGAACGCGACCCCCGAGGCGTCGGGAACGGGCGGAAAGTGCTGCGGCGATGGCACGGGACCCCTGCCCCGGTCTTGGCACGCGCTGGGGTCCGGGGACGCTTCGGGCCTAAGTCATGCCGGGCCAGATGGTCGACCCCGCAGCCAAGCGCCTGCAGGCTTAGTAGCGCCGAGCTGACTGAGCCCCGCAGCCCAGCGTCCGGAGGCTGTTTCCCGCCTGGCCGTCTGGCCGGACCCCGTGGCCCGCGCCTGGACGATGAGTCCCGCAGGGCAGTCTGGTCGAAACCACACACCCCGAGCCCGGAGGCAGAGTCCCTCCGGGCCAGCTGGTCGATCCCCCGCGGCCCCGCGCACAGAGGCCAAGTCCCGCCCGGCCAGCTGGTTGACCCCCGCGACCCCGCGCCCAGAGGCCAAGTCCCACTCGGCCAGCTGGTTGACCCCCGCGGCCCCGCGCACAGAGGCCAAGTCCCGCCCGGCCAGCTGGTCGACCCCCGCGGCCCCGCGCCCAGAGGCCAAGTCCCGCCCGGCCAGCTGGTTGACCCCCGCGACCCCGCGCCCAGAGGCCAAGTCCCACTCGGCCAGCTGGTCGACCCCCGCAGCCCCGCGCACAGAGGCCAAGTCCCGCCCGGCCAGCTGGTCGACCCCCGCGGCCCCGCGCCCGGAGGCCAAGTCCCACCGGGCCGGCTGGTCGAGTCCCGCAGCCCAGCGCCTGCAGGATGAGTACCGCCGAGCTGACTGAGCCCCGCAGCACAGCGTCCGGAGGCTGTTTCCCGCCTGGCCGTCTGGCCGGACCCCGTGGCCCGCGCCTCGAAGATGAGTCCCGCAGGGCAGTCTGGTCGAAACCACACACCCCGAGCCCGGAGGCAGAGTCCCGCCGGGCCAGCTGGTCGACCCCCCGCGGCCCCGCGCACAGAGGCCAAGTCCCGTCCGGCCAGCTGGTCGACCCCCGCGGCCCCGCGCCCAGAGGCCAAGTCCCGTTCGGCCAGCTGGTTGACCCCCGCGGTCCCGCGCACAGAGGCCAAGTCCCGCCCGGCCAGCTGGTCGACCCCCGCGGCCCCGCGCCCAGAGGCCAGGTCCCGCCCGGCCAGCTGGTTGACCCCCGCGACCCCGCGCCCAGAGGCCAAGTCCCGCTCGGCCAGCTGGTTGACCCCCGCGGTCCCGCGCACAGAGGCCAGGTCCCGCCCGGCCAGCTGGTCGACCCCCGCGGCCGCGCGCCCAGAGGCCAAGTCCTGCCCGGCCAGCTGGTTGACCCCCGCGGCCCCGCCCCCAGAGGCCAAGTCCCGCTCGGCCAGCTCGTCGACCCCCGCGGGCCGCGCCAGGAGGCTCCGTCCGGCCGGGCAGTCTGGTGGAGCACCGCGCTCGGAGGCTCAGTCCGGCTGTGCTGGCTGGTGGAGCATCGCGCCCGGAGGCCAAGTCCCGCCGGGACGGCTGGTCGACCCCCGCGGCCTGAGCTAGGACGCTCAGTCCCGCCTGGCCGGCTGGTCGACTGCCGTGGCACCCAGCCCGGAGGCTGAGTCCCTCTAGGCCGGCTGGTCGAACCCCGCCGTAAGAGCCAGGAAGCTCAGTCCCGACGGGCAGGCTAGTGGACCAAGTGCTCGGAGGCTCAGTCCCACCGGGCCGGCTGGTCGAGTCCCGCAGCCCAGCGCCTGCAGGATGAGTACCGCCGAGCTGACTGAGCCACGCAGTCCAGCGTCCGGAGGATGTTTCCCTCCTGCCCGGTTGGTCGAACCCCGTGGCCCGTGACTCGACGATGAGTCCCGCCGGGCTGGCTGGTCGAACCCCCAGACCCCGTGCACGGAGGCTGAGTGCCGCCGGGCCACCCAGTCGTCCGCTGGGGCCCCCGCGCGCGGAGCCTGAGTCCCGCCGTGGAGGCTGGTGGAGCCCCGCGGCCCGCGCCAACAGGCTCAGACCGGCCGGGCAGGCTGCTGGAGCCCCGGGCCCGGAGGCGAGTCCCGCCGGTCCCACTGGTCGACCCCCGCCGCCTGAGCGAGGAGGCTCAGTCCCGCCGGGCCTGCTGGTCGACCGCCGTGGCCCCGAGCCCGGAGGCTGAGTCCCGCTGGACGGCTGGTCTACACCCGTGGCCCGCGCCCGGACAATGAATGCCGCCGGGCCAGCTGGTCGACGGCCCGGGCCCACGCCTCGAGGCTGTGTCCCGCCGGGCTGGCTGGTCGACCCCCGTGGCCCGCTACCGCAAGCTGAGTCCCACCGTGCAGCTGGTCGAACCCACAGACCCCGTGCACGGGGGCTGAGTCCCGCCGGGCCTGCTGGTCGAGGTCCGCGTCCAGGAGCGTCCGCGGAGCGTCGTTCGATCGCCCGACACGGCCTGCCTCGGTCGGCAGCTCCGGAACGGCCAGGTGCCAACCACCTCAGGCGTTCCCCCACCACGGACCAGGGGCGTCGTTCGGTCTGTCCGTCCGTCACCGCGGGCGCCCGCGCGTGCTGGTCGACCCGTGCAGGCGGCCATACAGCCCTACTAATCCTGCAGGGGCAACCTCGGGCCCAGAGGCCGGGCACCGACACGCCGGCGCCACCCGCACGATCCCGCAAGCACCGCCGGCCTGCTGGAAGTCCAGCGCGTGCGACGTGGCCAAATCGCGTCCCTCGTGGCTCCGGAAGGAACGAACGATATACAAACGGCCGCCAGGTGGCGCCCGACAACCGTCGCGCGCGTCAGCGGGACCGAGCCGGATCACCGGGCGGCCAGGGCGACCTGCCGCCCTTCCGTAGGGCCGATCCCGTCCCGGCACACCACGTCCGCCTCGGAGCTCCCGGACTCCACGGCGAGACCGCGGCAGCGGTAGGGGGGCTGGGAAAGAAGACCTTAGGCTCTCGGGCCACGGTGGCCGGGTGCCTGGCACGCGACAGAATTTCCCGAGTCGCCGGCGGGCAGGCGCGACAGTACCACACGGAGCTTCCACCCCCACGACCGTCTCCACCCCAATACCCTCCAAGCCGCCGCCGCCGCCGCCTACGGAACGCGACCCCCGAGGCGTCGGGAAGGGGCGGAAAGCGCCGCGGCGATGGCACGGGACCCCCGCCCCGGTCTTGGCACGCGCTGGGGTCCGGGGACGCTTCGGGCCTAAGTCATGCCGGGCCAGATGGTCGACCCCGCAGCCAAGCGCCCGCAGGCTTAGTAGCGCCGAGCTGACTGAGCCCCGCAGCCCAGCGTCCGGAGGCTGTTTCCCGCCTGGCCGTCTGGCCGGACCCCGTGGCCCGCGCCTGGACGATGAGTCCCGCAGGGCAGTCTGGTCGAAACCACACACCCCGAGCCTGGAGGCAGAGTCCCGCCCGGCCAGCTGGTCGACCCCCGCGGCCCCGCGCCCAGAGGCCAAGTCCCGCCCGGCCAGCTGGTTGACCCCCGCGGCCCCGCGCGCAGAGGCCAAGTCCCGCTCGGCCAGCTCGTCGACCCCTGCGGGCCGAGCCAGGAGGCTCCGTCCGGCCGGGCAGTCTGGTGGAGCACCGCGCTCGGAGGCTCAGTCCGGCTGTGCTGGCTGGTGGAGCATCGCGCCCGGAGGCCAAGTCCCGCCGGGATGGCTGGTCGACCCCCGCGGCCTGAGCTAGGACGCTCAGTCCCGCCTGGCCGGCTGGTCGACTGCCGTGGCACCCAGCCCGGAGGCTGAGTCCCTCTAGGCCGGCTGGTCGAACCCCGCCGTAAGAGCCAGGAAGCTCAGTCCCGACGGGCAGGCTAGTGGACCAAGTGCTCGGAGGCTCAGTCCCACCGGGCCGGCTGGTCGAGTCCCGCAGCCCAGCGCCTGCAGGATGAGTACCGCCGAGCTGACTGAGCCACGCAGTCCAGCGTCCGGAGGATGTTTCCCTCCTGCCCGGTTGGTCGAACCCCGTGGCCCGTGACTCGACGATGAGTCCCGCCGGGCTGGCTGGTCGAACCCCCAGACCCTGTGCACGGGGGCTGAGTCCCGCCGGGCCTGCTGGTCGAGGTCCGCGTCCAGGAGCGTCCGCGGAGCGTCGTTCGATCGCCCGACACGGCCTGCCTCGGTCGGCAGCTCCGGAACGGCCAGGTGCCAACCACCTCAGGCGTTCCCCCACCACGGACCAGGGGCGTCGTTCGGTCTGTCCGTCCGTCACCGCGGGCGCCCGCGCGTGCTGGTCGACCCGTGCAGGCGGCCATACCGCCCTACTAATCCTGCAGGTGCAACCTCGGGCCCAGAGGCCGGGCACCGACACGCCGGCGCCACCCGCAGGATCCCGCAAGCACCGCCAGCCTGCTGGAAGTCCAGCGCTTGCGACGTGGCCAAATCGCGTCCGTCGTGGCTCCGGAAGGAACGAACGATATACAAACGGCCGCCAGGTGGCGCCCGACAACTGTCGCGCGCGTCAGCGGGACCGAGCCGGATCACCGGGCGGCCAGGGCGACCCACTGCCCGGCCGTAGGGCCGATCCCGTCCCGGCACACCACGTCCGCCTCGGAGCTCCCGGACTCCACGGCGCGACCGCGGCTGCGGTAGGGGGGCTGGGAAAGAAGACCTTAGGCTCTCGGGCCACGGTGGCCGGGTGCCTGGCACGCGACAGAATTTCCCCTGAGTCGCCGGCGGGCAGGCGCGACAGTACCACACCGAGCTTCCACCCCCACGACCGTCTCCACCCCAATACCCTCCAAGCCGCCGCCGCCGCCGCCTACAGAACGCGACCCCCGAGGCGTCGGGAACGGGCGGAAAGTGCTGCGGCGATGGCACGGGACCCCTGCCCCGGTCTTGGCACGCGCTGGGGTCCGGGGACGCTTCGGGCCTAAGTCATGCCGGGCCAGATGGTCGACCCCGCAGCCAAGCGCCTGCAGGCTTAGTAGCGCCGAGCTGACTGAGCCCCGCAGCCCAGCGTCCGGAGGCTGTTTCCCGCCTGGCCGTCTGGCCGGACCCCGTGGCCCGCGCCTGGACGATGAGTCCCGCAGGGCAGTCTGGTCGAAACCACACACCCCGAGCCCGGAGGCAGAGTCCCTCCGGGCCAGCTGGTCGATCCCCCGCGGCCCCGCGCACAGAGGCCAAGTCCCGCCCGGCCAGCTGGTTGACCCCCGCGACCCCGCGCCCAGAGGCCAAGTCCCACTCGGCCAGCTGGTTGACCCCCGCGGCCCTGCGCACAGAGGCCAAGTCCCGCCCGGCCAGCTGGTCGACCCCCGCGGCTCCGCGCCCGGAGGCCAAGTCCCACCGGGCCGGCTGGTCGAGTCCCGCAGCCCAGCGCCTGCAGGATGAGTACCGCCGAGCTGACTGAGCCCCGCAGCACAGCGTCCGGAGGCTGTTTCCCGCCTGGCCGTCTGGCCGGACCCCGTGGCCCGCGCCTCGAAGATGAGTCCCGCAGGGCAGTCTGGTCCAAACCACACACCCCGAGCCCGGAGGCAGAGTCCCGCCGGGCCAGCTGGTCGACCCCCCGCGGCCCCGCGCACAGAGGCCAAGTCCCGTCCGGCCAGCTGGTCGACCCCCGCGGCCCCGCGCCCAGAGGCCAAGTCCCGTTCGGCCAGCTGGTTGACCCCCGCGGTCCCGCGCACAGAGGCCAAGTCCCGCCCGGCCAGCTGGTCGACCCCCGCGGCCCCGCGCCCAGAGGCCAGGTCCCGCCCGGCCAGCTGGTTGACCCCCGCGACCCCGCGCCCAGAGGCCAAGTCCCGCTCGGCCAGCTGGTTGACCCCCGCGGTCCCGCGCACAGAGGCCAGGTCCCGCCCGGCCAGCTGGTCGACCCCCGCGGCCGCGCGCCCAGAGGCCAAGTCCCGCCCGGCCAGCTGGTTGACCCCCGCGGCCCCGCCCCCAGAGGCCAAGTCCCGCTCGGCCAGCTCGTCGACCCCCGCGGGCCGCGCCAGGAGGCTCCGTCCGGCCGGGCAGTCTGGTGGAGCACCGCGCTCGGAGGCTCAGTCCGGCTGTGCTGGCTGGTGGAGCATCGCGCCCGGAGGCCAAGTCCCGCCGGGACGGCTGGTCGACCCCCGCGGCCTGAGCTAGGACGCTCAGTCCCGCCTGGCCGGCTGGTCGACTGCCGTGGCACCCAGCCCGGAGGCTGAGTCCCTCTAGGCCGGCTGGTCGAACCCCGCCGTAAGAGCCAGGAAGCTCAGTCCCGACGGGCAGGCTAGTGGACCAAGTGTTCGGAGGCTCAGTCCCACCGGGCCGGCTGGTCGAGTCCCGCAGCCCAGCGCCTGCAGGATGAGTACCGCCGAGCTGACTGAGCCACGCAGTCCAGCGTCCGGAGGATGTTTCCCTCCTGCCCGGTTGGTCGAACCCCGTGGCCCGTGACTCGACGATGAGTCCCGCCGGGCTGGCTGGTCGAACCCCCAGACCCCGTGCACGGAGGCTGAGTGCCGCCGGGCCACCCAGTCGTCCGCTGGGGCCCCCGCGCGCGGAGCCTGAGTCCCGCCGTGGAGGCTGGTGGAGCCCCGCGGCCCGCGCCAACAGGCTCAGACCGGCCGGGCAGGCTGCTGGAGCCCCGGGCCCGGAGGCGAGTCCCGCCGGTCCCACTGGTCGACCCCCGCCGCCTGAGCGAGGAGGCTCAGTCCCGCCGGGCCTGCTGGTCGACCGCCGTGGCCCCGAGCCCGGAGGCTGAGTCCCGCTGGACGGCTGGTCTACACCCGTGGCCCGCGCCCGGACAATGAATGCCGCCGGGCCAGCTGGTCGACGGCCCGGGCCCACGCCTCGAGGCTGTGTCCCGCCGGGCTGGCTGGTCGACCCCCGTGGCCCGCTACCGCAAGCTGAGTCCCACCGTGCAGCTGGTCGAACCCACAGACCCCGTGCACGGGGGCTGAGTCCCGCCGGGCCTGCTGGTCGAGGTCCGCGTCCAGGAGCGTCCGCGGAGCGTCGTTCGATCGCCCGACACGGCCTGCCTCGGTCGGCAGCTCCGGAACGGCCAGGTGCCAACCACCTCAGGCGTTCCCCCACCACGGACCAGGGGCGTCGTTCGGTCTGTCCGTCCGTCACCGCGGGCGCCCGCGCGTGCTGGTCGACCCGTGCAGGCGGCCATACAGCCCTACTAATCCTGCAGGGGCAACCTCGGGCCCAGAGGCCGGGCACCGACACGCCGGCGCCACCCGCACGATCCCGCAAGCACCGCCGGCCTGCTGGAAGTCCAGCGCGTGCGACGTGGCCAAATCGCGTCCCTCGTGGCTCCGGAAGGAACGAACGATATACAAACGGCCGCCAGGTGGCGCCCGACAACCGTCGCGCGCGTCAGCGGGACCGAGCCGGATCACCGGGCGGCCAGGGCGACCTGCCGCCCTTCCGTAGGGCCGATCCCGTCCCGGCACACCACGTCCGCCTCGGAGCTCCCGGACTCCACGGCGAGACCGCGGCAGCGGTAGGGGGGCTGGGAAAGAAGACCTTAGGCTCTCGGGCCACGGTGGCCGGGTGCCTGGCACGCGACAGAATTTCCCGAGTCGCCGGCGGGCAGGCGCGACAGTACCACACGGAGCTTCCACCCCCACGACCGTCTCCACCCCAATACCCTCCAAGCCGCCGCCGCCGCCGCCTACGGAACGCGACCCCCGAGGCGTCGGGAAGGGGCGGAAAGCGCCGCGGCGATGGCACGGGACCCCCGCCCCGGTCTTGGCACGCGCTGGGGTCCGGGGACGCTTCGGGCCTAAGTCATGCCGGGCCAGATGGTCGACCCCGCAGCCAAGCGCCCGCAGGCTTAGTAGCGCCGAGCTGACTGAGCCCCGCAGCCCAGCGTCCGGAGGCTGTTTCCCGCCTGGCCGTCTGGCCGGACCCCGTGGCCCGCGCCTGGACGATGAGTCCCGCAGGGCAGTCTGGTCGAAACCACACACCCCGAGCCTGGAGGCAGAGTCCCGCCCGGCCAGCTGGTCGACCCCCGCGGCCCCGCGCCCAGAGGCCAAGTCCCGCCCGGCCAGCTGGTTGACCCCCGCGGCCCCGCGCGCAGAGGCCAAGTCCCGCTCGGCCAGCTCGTCGACCCCTGCGGGCCGAGCCAGGAGGCTCCGTCCGGCCGGGCAGTCTGGTGGAGCACCGCGCTCGGAGGCTCAGTCCGGCTGTGCTGGCTGGTGGAGCATCGCGCCCGGAGGCCAAGTCCCGCCGGGACGGCTGGTCGACCCCCGCGGCCTGAGCTAGGACGCTCAGTCCCGCCGGGCCGGCTGGTCGACTGCCGTGGCACCCAGCCCGGAGGCTAAGTCCCTCTAGGCCGGCTGGTCGAACCCCGCCGTAAGAGCCAGGAAGCTCAGTCCCGATGGGCAGGCTAGTGGACCAAGTGCTCGGAGGCTCAGTCCCACCGGGCCGGCTGGTCGAGTCCCGCAGCCCAGCGCCTGCAGGATGAGTACCGCCGAGCTGACTGAGCCACGCAGTCCAGCGTCCGGAGGATGTTTCCCTCCTGCCCGGTTGGTCGAACCCCGTGGCCCGTGACTCGACGATGAGTCCCGCCGGGCTGGCTGGTCGAACCCCCAGACCCTGTGCACGGGGGCTGAGTCCCGCCGGGCCTGCTGGTCGAGGTCCGCGTCCAGGAGCGTCCGCGGAGCGTCGTTCGATCGCCCGACACGGCCTGCCTCGGTCGGCAGCTCCGGAACGGCCAGGTGCCAACCACCTCAGGCGTTCCCCCACCACGGACCAGGGGCGTCGTTCGGTCTGTCCGTCCGTCACCGCGGGCGCCCGCGCGTGCTGGTCGACCCGTGCAGGCGGCCATACCGCCCTACTAATCCTGCAGGTGCAACCTCGGGCCCAGAGGCCGGGCACCGACACGCCGGCGCCACCCGCAGGATCCCGCAAGCACCGCCGGCCTGCTGGAAGTCCAGCGCTTGCGACGTGGCCAAATCGCGTCCGTCGTGGCTCCGGAAGGAACGAACGATATACAAACGGCCGCCAGGTGGCGCCCGACAACTGTCGCGCGCGTCAGCGGGACCGAGCCGGATCACCGGGCGGCCAGGGCGACCCACTGCCCGGCCGTAGGGCCGATCCCGTCCCGGCACACCACGTCCGCCTCGGAGCTCCCGGACTCCACGGCGCGACCGCGGCTGCGGTAGGGGGGCTGGGAAAGAAGACCTTAGGCTCTCGGGCCACGGTGGCCGGGTGCCTGGCACGCGACAGAATTTCCCCTGAGTCGCCGGCGGGCAGGCGCGACAGTACCACACGGAGCTTCCACCCCCACGACCGTCTCCACCCCAATACCCTCCAAGCCGCCGCCGCCGCCGCCTACAGAACGCGACCCCCGAGGCGTCGGGAACGGGCGGAAAGTGCTGCGGCGATGGCACGGGACCCCTGCCCCGGTCTTGGCACGCGCTGGGGTCCGGGGACGCTTCGGGCCTAAGTCATGCCGGGCCAGATGGTCGACCCCGCAGCCAAGCGCCTGCAGGCTTAGTAGCGCCGAGCTGACTGAGCCCCGCAGCCCAGCGTCCGGAGGCTGTTTCCCGCCTGGCCGTCTGGCCGGACCCCGTGGCCCGCGCCTGGACGATGAGTCCCGCAGGGCAGTCTGGTCGAAACCACACACCCCGAGCCCGGAGGCAGAGTCCCTCCGGGCCAGCTGGTCGATCCCCCGCGGCCCCGCGCACAGAGGCCAAGTCCCGCCCGGCCAGCTGGTTGACCCCCGCGACCCCGCGCCCAGAGGCCAAGTCCCACTCGGCCAGCTGGTTGACCCCCGCGGCCCCGCGCACAGAGGCCAAGTCCCGCCCGGCCAGCTGGTCGACCCCCGCGGCCCCGCGCCCAGAGGCCAAGTCCCGCCCGGCCAGCTGGTTGACCCCCGCGACCCCGCGCCCAGAGGCCAAGTCCCACTCGGCCAGCTGGTTGACCCCCGCGGCCCCGCGCACAGAGGCCAAGTCCCGCCCGGCCAGCTGGTCGACCCCCGCGGCCCCGCGCCCGGAGGCCAAGTCCCACCGGGCCGGCTGGTCGAGTCCCGCAGCCCAGCGCCTGCAGGATGAGTACCGCCGAGCTGACTGAGCCCCGCAGCACAGCGTCCGGAGGCTGTTTCCCGCCTGGCCGTCTGGCCGGACCCCGTGGCCCGCGCCACGAAGATGAGTCCCGCAGGGCAGTCTGGTCGAAACCACACACCCCGAGCCCGGAGGCAGAGTCCCGCCGGGCCAGCTGGTCGGCCCCCCGCGGCCCCGCGCACAGAGGCCAAGTCCCGTCCGGCCAGCTGGTCGACCCCCGCGGCCCCGCGCCCAGAGGCCAAGTCCCGCTCGGCCAGCTGGTTGACCCCCGCGGTCCCGCGCACAGAGGCCAAGTCCCGCCCGGCCAGCTGGTCGACCCCCGCGGCCCCGCGCCCAGAGGCCAGGTCCCGCCCGGCCAGCTGGTTGACCCCCGCGACCCCGCGCCCAGAGGCCAAGTCCCGCTCGGCCAGCTGGTTGACCCCCGCGGTCCCGCGCACAGAGGCCAGGTCCCGCCCGGCCAGCTGGTCGACCCCCGCGGCCCCGCGCCCAGAGGCCAAGTCCCGCCCGGCCAGCTGGTTGACCCCCGCGGCCCCGCCCCCAGAGGCCAAGTCCCGCTCGGCCAGCTCGTCGACCCCCGCGGGCCGCGCCAGGAGGCTCCGTCCGGCCGGGCAGTCTGGTGGAGCACCGCGCTCGGAGGCTCAGTCCGGCTGTGCTGGCTGGTGGAGCATCGCGCCCGGAGGCCAAGTCCCGCCGGGACGGCTGGTCGACCCCCGCGGCCTGAGCTAGGACGCTCAGTCCCGCCTGGCCGGCTGGTCGACTGCCGTGGCACCCAGCCCGGAGGCTGAGTCCCTCTAGGCCGGCTGGTCGAACCCCGCCGTAAGAGCCAGGAAGCTCAGTCCCGACGGGCAGGCTAGTGGACCAAGTGCTCGGAGGCTCAGTCCCACCGGGCCGGCTGGTCGAGTCCCGCAGCCCAGCGCCTGCAGGATGAGTACCGCCGAGCTGACTGAGCCACGCAGTCCAGCGTCCGGAGGATGTTTCCCTCCTGCCCGGTTGGTCGAACCCCGTGGCCCGTGACTCGACGATGAGTCCCGCCGCGCTGGCTGGTCGAACCCCCAGACCCCGTGCACGGAGGCTGAGTGCCGCCGGGCCACCCAGTCGTCCGCTGGGGCCCCCGCGCGCGGAGCCTGAGTCCCGCCGTGGAGGCTGGTGGAGCCCCGCGGCCCACGCCAACAGGCTCAGACCGGCCGGGCAGGCTGCTGGAGCCCCGGGCCCGGAGGCGAGTCCCGCCGGTCCCACTGGTCGACCCCCGCCGCCTGAGCGAGGAGGCTCAGTCCCGCCGGGCCTGCTGGTCGACGGCCGTGGCCCCGAGCCCGGAGGCTGAGTCCCGCTGGACGGCTGGTCTACACACGTGGCCCGCGCCCGGACAATGAATGCCGCCGGGCCAGCTGGTCGACGGCCCGGGCCCACGCCTCGAGGCTGTGTCCCGCCGGGCTGGCTGGTCGACCCCCGTGGCCCGCTACCGCAAGCTGAGTCCCACCGTGCAGCTGGTCGAACCCACAGACCCCGTGCACGGGGGCTGAGTCCCGCCGGGCCTGCTGGTCGAGGTCCGCGTCCAGGAGCGTCCGCGGAGCGTCGTTCGATCGCCCGACACGGCCTGCCTCGGTCGGCAGCTCCGGAACGGCCAGGTGCCAACCACCTCAGGCGTTCCCCCACCACGGACCAGGGGCGTCGTTCGGTCTGTCTGTCCGTCACCGCGGGCGCCCGCGCGTGCTGGTCGACCCGTGCAGGCGGCCATACAGCCCTACTAATCCTGCAGGGGCAACCTCGGGCCCAGAGGCCGGGCACCGACACGCCGGCGCCACCCGCACGATCCCGCAAGCACCGCCGGCCTGCTGGAAGTCCAGCGCGTGCGACGTGGCCAAATCGCGTCCCTCGTGGCTCCGGAAGGAACGAACGATATACAAACGGCCGCCAGGTGGCGCCCGACAACCGTCGCGCGCGTCAGCGGGACCGAGCCGGATCACCGGGCGGCCAGGGCGACCTGCCGCCCTTCCGTAGGGCCGATCCCGTCCCGGCACACCACGTCCGCCTCGGAGCTCCCGGACTCCACGGCGAGACCGCGGCAGCGGTAGGGGGGCTGGGAAAGAAGACCTTAGGCTCTCGGGCCACGGTGGCCGGGTGCCTGGCACGCGACAGAATTTCCCGAGTCGCCGGCGGGCAGGCGCGACAGTACCACACGGAGCTTCCACCCCCACGACCGTCTCCACCCCAATACCCTCCAAGCCGCCGCCGCCGCCGCCTACGGAACGCGACCCCCGAGGCGTCGGGAAGGGGCGGAAAGCGCCGCGGCGATGGCACGGGACCCCCGCCCCGGTCTTGGCACGCGCTGGGGTCCGGGGACGCTTCGGGCCTAAGTCATGCCGGGCCAGATGGTCGACCCCGCAGCCAAGCGCCCGCAGGCTTAGTAGCGCCGAGCTGACTGAGCCCCGCAGCCCAGCGTCCGGAGGCTGTTTCCCGCCTGGCCGTCTGGCCGGACCCCGTGGCCCGCGCCTGGACGATGAGTCCCGCAGGGCAGTCTGGTCGAAACCACACACCCCGAGCCTGGAGGCAGAGTCCCGCCCGGCCAGCTGGTCGACCCCTGCGGCCCGCGCCAGGAGGCTCCGTCCGGCCGGGCAGTCTCGTGGAGAACCGCTCTCGGAGGCTCAGTCCGGCTGTGCTGGCTGGTGGAGCACCGCGCCCGGAGGCCGAGTCCCGCCGGGACGGCTGGTCGACCCCCGCGGCCCGCGCCAGGACGCTCCGTCCGGCCGGGCAGTCTGGTGGAGAACCGCTCTCGGAGGCTCAGTCCGGCTGTGCTGGCTGGAGGAGCACCGCGCCCGGAGGCCGAGTCCCGCCGGGACGGCTGGTCGACCCCCGCCGTACGAGCCAGGAAGCTCAGTCCCGACGGACAGGCAGGTGGACCAAGTGCTCGGAGGCTCAGTCCGGCTGTGCTGGCTGGTGGAGCACCGCGCCCGGAGGCCAAGTCCCGACGGGACGTCTGGTCGACCCCCGCGGCCTGAGCTAGGACGCTCAGTCCCGCCGGGCCGGCTGGTCGACTGCCGTGGCACCCAGCCCGGAGGCTGAGTCCCTCTAGGCCGGCTGGTCGAACCCCGCCGTAAGAGCCAGGAAGCTCAGTCCCGACGGGCAGGCTAGTGGACCAAGTGCTCGGAGGCTCAGTCCCACCGGGCCGGCTGGTCGAGTCCCGCAGCCCAGCGCCTGCAGGATGAGTACCGCCGAGCTGACTGAGCCACGCAGTCCAGCGTCCGGAGGATGTTTCCCTCCTGCCCGGTTGGTCGAACCCCGTGGCCCGTGACTCGACGATGAGTCCCGCCGGGCTGGCTGGTCGAACCCCCAGACCGCGTGCACGGAGGCTGAGTGCCGCCGGGCCAACCAGTCGACCGCTGTGGCCCCCGCGCGCGGAGCCTGAGTCCCGCCGTGGAGGCTGGTGGAGCCCCGCGGCCCGCGCCAACAGGCTCAGACCGGCCGGGCAGGCTGCTGGAGCCCCGGGCCCGGAGGCGAGTCCCGCCGGTCCCACTGGTCGACCCCCGCCGCCTGAGCGAGGAGGCTCAGTCCCGCCGGGCCTGCTGGTTGACCGCCGTGGCCCCGAGCCCGGAGGCTGAGTCCCTCTAGGCCGGCTGGTCGAACCCCGCCGTAAGAGCCAGGAAGCTCAGTCCCGAAGGGCAGGCTAGTGGACCAAGTGCTCGGAGGCTCAGTCCCACCGGGCCGGCTGGTCGAGTCCCGCAGCCCAGCGCCTGCAGGATGAGTACCGCCGAGCTGACTGAGCCCCGCAGCACAGCGTCCGGAGGCTGTTTCCCGCCTGGCCGTCTGGCCGGACCCCGTGGCCCGCGCCTCGAAGATGAGTCCCGCAGGGCAGTCTGGTCGAAACCACACACCCCGAGCCCGGAGGCAGAGTCCCGCCGGGCCAGCTGGTCGACCCCCCGCGGCCCCGCGCACAGAGGCCAAGTCCCGCCCGGCCAGCTGGTCGACCCCCGCGGCCCCGCGCCCAGAGGCCAGGTCCCGCCCGGCCAGCTGGTTGACCCCCGCGACCCCGCGCCCAGAGGCCAAGTCCCGCTCGGCCAGCTGGTTGACCCCCGCGGTCCCGCGCACAGAGGCCAAGTCCCGCCCGGCCAGCTGGTCGACCCCCGCGGCCCCGCGCCCAGAGGCCAAGTCCCGCCCGGCCAGCTGGTTGACCCCCGCGGCCCCGCCCCCAGAGGCCAAGTCCCGCTCGGCCAGCTCGTCGACCCCCGCGGGCCGCGCCAGGAGGCTCCGTCCGGCCGGGCAGTCTGGTGGAGCACCGCGCTCGGAGGCTCAGTCCGGCTGTGCTGGCTGGTGGAGCACCGCGCCCGGAGGCCAAGTCCCGCCGGGACGGCTGGTCGACCCCCGCGCCCTGAGCTAGGACGCTCAGTCCCGCCGGGCCGGCTGGTCGACTGCCGTGGCACCCAGCCCGGAGGCTGAGTCCCTCTAGGCCGGCTGGTCGAACCCCGCCGTAAGAGCCAGGAAGCTCAGTCCCGAAGGGCAGGCTAGTGGACCAAGTGCTCGGAGGCTCAGTCCCACCGGGCCGGCTGGTCGAGTCCCGCAGCCCAGCGCCTGCAGGATGAGTACCGCCGAGCTGACTGAGCCCCGCAGCACAGCGTCCGGAGGCTGTTTCCCGCCTGGCCGTCTGGCCGGACCCCGTGGCCCGCGCCTCGAAGATGAGTCCCGCAGGGCAGTCTGGTCGAAACCACACACCCCGAGCCCGGAGGCAGAGTCCCGCCGGGCCAGCTGGTCGACACCCCGCGGCCCCGCGCACAGAGGCCAAGTCCCGCCCGGCCAGCTGGTCGACCCCCGCGGCCCCGCGCCCAGAGGCCAAGTCCCACTCGGCCAGCTGGTTGACCCCCGCGGCCCCGCGCGCAGAGGCCAAGTCCCGCTCGGCCAGCTCGTCGACCCCTGCGGGCCGAGCCAGGAGGCTCTGTCCGGCCGGGCAGTCTGGTGGAGCACCGCGCTCGGAGGCTCAGTCCGGCTGTGCTGGCTGGTGGAGCATCGCGCCCGGAGGCCAAGTCCCGCCGGGACGGCTGGTCGACCCCCGCGGCCTGAGCTAGGACGCTCAGTCCCGCCGGGCCGGCTGGTCGACTGCCGTGGCACCCAGCCCGGAGGCTGAGTCCCTCTAGGCCGGCTGGTCGAACCCCGCCGTAAGAGCCAGGAAGCTCAGTCCCGACGGGCAGGCTAGTGGACCAAGTGCTCGGAGGCTCAGTCCCACCGGGCCGGCTGGTCGAGTCCCGCAGCCCAGCGCCTGCAGGATGAGTACCGCCGAGCTGACTGAGCCACGCAGTCCAGCGTCCGGAGGATGTTTCCCTCCTGCCCGGTTGGTCGAACCCCGTGGCCCGTGACTCGACGATGAGTCCCGCCGGGCTGGCTGGTCGAACCCCCAGACCCTGTGCACGGGGGCTGAGTCCCGCCGTGCCTGCTGGTCGAGGTCCGCGTCCAGGAGCGTCCGCGGAGCGTCGTTCGATCACCCGACACGGCCTGCCTCGGTCGGCAGCTCCGGAACGGCCAGGTGCCAACCACCTCAGGCGTTCCCCCACCACGGACCAGGGGCGTCGTTCGGTCTGTCCGTCCGTCACCGCGGGCGCCCGCGCGTGCTGGTCGACCCGTGCAGGCGGCCATACCGCCCTACTAATCCTGCAGGTGCAACCTCGGGCCCAGAGGCCGGGCACCGACACGCCGGCGCCACCCGCAGGATCCCGCAAGCACCGCCGGCCTGCTGGAAGTCCAGCGCTTGCGACGTGGCCAAATCGCGTCCGTCGTGGCTCCGGAAGGAACGAACGATATACAAACGGCCGCCAGGTGGCGCCCGACAACTGTCGCGCGCGTCAGCGGGACCGAGCCGGATCACCGGGCGGCCAGGGCGACCCACTGCCCGGCCGTAGGGCCGATCCCGTCCCGGCACACCACGTCCGCCTCGGAGCTCCCGGACTCCACGGCGCGACCGCGGCTGCGGTAGGGGGGCTGGGAAAGAAGACCTTAGGCTCTCGGGCCACGGTGGCCGGGTGCCTGGCACGCGACAGAATTTCCCCTGAGTCGCCGGCGGGCAGGCGCGACAGTACCACACCGAGCTTCCACCCCCACGACCGTCTCCACCCCAATACCCTCCAAGCCGCCGCCGCCGCCGCCTACAGAACGCGACCCCCGAGGCGTCGGGAACGGGCGGAAAGTGCTGCGGCGATGGCACGGGACCCCTGCCCCGGTCTTGGCACGCGCTGGGGTCCGGGGACGCTTCGGGCCTAAGTCATGCCGGGCCAGATGGTCGACCCCGCAGCCAAGCGCCTGCAGGCTTAGTAGCGCCGAGCTGACTGAGCCCCGCAGCCCAGCGTCCGGAGGCTGTTTCCCGCCTGGCCGTCTGGCCGGACCCCGTGGCCCGCGCCTGGACGATGAGTCCCGCAGGGCAGTCTGGTCGAAACCACACACCCCGAGCCCGGAGGCAGAGTCCCTCCGGGCCAGCTGGTCGATCCCCCGCGGCCCCGCGCACAGAGGCCAAGTCCCGCCCGGCCAGCTGGTTGACCCCCGCGACCCCGCGCCCAGAGGCCAAGTCCCACTCGGCCAGCTGGTTGACCCCCGCGGCCCCGCGCACAGAGGCCAAGTCCCGCCCGGCCAGCTGGTCGACCCGCGCGGCTCCGCGCCCGGAGGCCAAGTCCCACCGGGCCGGCTGGTCGAGTCCCGCAGCCCAGCGCCTGCAGGATGAGTACCGCCGAGCTGACTGAGCCCCGCAGCACAGCGTCCGGAGGCTGTTTCCCGCCTGGCCGTCTGGCCGGACCCCGTGGCCCGCGCCTCGAAGATGAGTCCCGCAGGGCAGTCTGGTCGAAACCACACACCCCGAGCCCGGAGGCAGAGTCCCTCCGGGCCAGCTGGTCGATCCCCCGCGGCCCCGCGCCCAGAGGCCAAGTCCCGCCCGGCCAGCTGGTTGACCCCCGCGACCCCGCGCCCAGAGGCCAAGTCCCACTCGGCCAGCTGGTTGACCCCCGCGGCCCCGCGCACAGAGGCCAAGTCCCGCCCGGCCAGCTGGTCGACCCCCGCGGCCCCGCGCCCAGAGGCCAAGTCCCGCCCGGCCAGCTGGTTGACCCCCGCGGCCCCGCCCCCAGAGGCCAAGTCCCGCTCGGCCAGCTCGTCGACCCCCGCGGGCCGCGCCAGGAGGCTCCGTCCGGCCGGGCAGTCTGGTGGAGCACCGCGCTCGGAGGCTCAGTCCGGCTGTGCTGGCTGGTGGAGCATCGCGCCCGGAGGCCAAGTCCCGCCGGGACGGCTGGTCGACCCCCGCGGCCTGAGCTAGGACGCTCAGTCCCGCCGGGCCGGCTGGTCGACTGCCGTGGCACCCAGCCCGGAGGCTGAGTCCCTCTAGGCCGGCTGGTCGAACCCCGCCGTAAGAGCCAGGAAGCTCAGTCCCGACGGGCAGGCTAGTGGACCAAGTGCTCGGAGGCTCAGTCCCACCGGGCCGGCTGGTCGAGTCCCGCAGCCCAGCGCCTGCAGGATGAGTACCGCCGAGCTGACTGAGCCACGCAGTCCAGCGTCCGGAGGATGTTTCCCTCCTGCCCGGTTGGTCGAACCCCGTGGCCCGTGACTCGACGATGAGTCCCGCCGCGCTGGCTGGTCGAACCCCCAGACCCCGTGCACGGAGGCTGAGTGCCGCCGGGCCACCCAGTCGACCGCTGTGGCCCCCGCGCGCGGAGCCTGAGTCCCGCCGTGGAGGCTGGTGGAGCCCCGCGGCCCGCGCCAACAGGCTCAGACCGGCCGGGCAGGCTGCTGGAGCCCCGGGCCCGGAGGCGAGTCCCGCCGGTCCCACTGGTCGACCCCCGCCGCCTGAGCGAGGAGGCTCATCCCGCCGGGCCTGCTGGTCGACCGCCGTGGCCCCGAGCCCGGAGGCTGAGTCCCGCTGGACGGCTGGTCTACACCCGTGGCCCGCGCCCGGACAATGAATGCCGCCGGGCCAGCTGGTCGACGGCCCGGGCCCACGCCTCGAGGGTGTGTCCCGCCGGGCTGGCTGGTCGACCCCCGTGGCCCGCTACCGCAAGCTGAGTCCCACCGTGCAGCTGGTCGAACCCACAGACCCTGTGCACGGGGGCTGAGTCCCGCCGGGCCTGCTGGTCGAGGTCCGCGTCCAGGAGCGTCCGCGGAGCGTCGTTCGATCACCCGACACGGCCTGCCTCGGTCGGCAGCTCCGGAACGGCCAGGTGCCAACCACCTCAGGCGTTCCCCCACCACGGACCAGGGGCGTCGTTCGGTCTGTCCGTCCGTCACCGCGGGCGCCCGCGCGTGCTGGTCGACCCGTGCAGGCGGCCATACCGCCCTACTAATCCTGCAGGTGCAACCTCGGGCCCAGAGGCCGGGCACCGACACGCCGGCGCCACCCGCAGGATCCCGCAAGCACCGCCGGCCTGCTGGAAGTCCAGCGCGTGCGACGTGGCCAAATCGCGTCCCTCGTGGCTCCGGAAGGAACGAACGATATACAAACGGCCGCCAGGTGGCGCCCGACAACCGTCGCGCGCGTCAGCGGGACCGAGCCGGATCACCGGGTGGCCAGGGCGACCCGCTGCCCGGCCGTAGGGCCGATCCCGTCCCGGCACACCACGTCCGCCTCGGAGCTCCCGGCCTCCACGGCGCGACCGCGGCAGCGGTAGGGGGGCTGGGAAAGAAGACCTTGGGCTCTCGGCCCGGGGCGGCCGGTGACTGGCACGCGATGGAATTTCCCGTGGAGTCCTTTGGCGGGCGGGCGGGTGCGCTGGGACCTGACGGAGCTTCCACCCCCACGACTGCCTCCACCCGGCTACCCTCGCCGCCGCCGCCCCCCCACTCCCGAACCCCGGCCCCGCCCCGCCTCGCCTCACCTCCCGCCTCCTCCGGCGCGCCGACTCCCGGGAGGGCCCAGACAAAAATCTCAGTGGTCGGCCGGGGACCTGAACGAGGCCACGACGCTCGGGATAACGCCGGACGGATCTTTTGTATTTGTTTTTTGGGGTTTTGTTTTTGTTTTTGTTTTGCTTTGGGGTTTTTTTTCTTTTTTCTTTTTTTTAACTCACTCCCCCCTCCTTATTTCCTTTCCTCTCATTTCACACACATCGACTCTTTCAGGGACGCCATCGGTTCATGCAAGCACACGGGACTGAAAATGAAATGAAATCAGGGAGACTCGCTGGGACTCCTTGAAGGAAAAAGGGGCGGGGGGGAGGGGGGAGGGAGGAAGGAAGAAACCCGCACCGGTTTCTTCTAAGCGTACCACTCCAGAAAACATCATCTGCATAATGCACCCAGCACTCCCCCCCCCCCGCCCTAACTATAAAGTCTCTCTCCGTCCCCGTTTATCCACCCACCCAGTTGTATTCCTTCTCTTTTCTTTCCTTTTGGGGTCGCTCCTCCCCCGGGCCCCCCACCCCCACCCCCACGCCCACCCTATGAATCTATCGGTTCCAGCAGCGGGAGTTGGGTGTGTCCAAAAGTGAAACAAGGGTCGCAGGTTCCGTTCTCGGTGAGGAGGGCACAAGCCTCGGTCGTGGCGCAGGTCCCTAGTGGGTGGTGTGTGACAGGCAACCACACGTGGATATTTCTCTCCCTTTCTCCCACCCTTCCCCTCTGACGAACCATAGCTGCAGGACCTCTCTCAAAAAGAAGGAAGTCAGGTACACAGATTCACACATTGTTTCCCTCAGGACACTTGCCTCCTTTCGGATGGACGACACTCTCGGCCCGGGAGCGTTTGCTAGGACAGGGAAAGACTCGGGCCTCGCTGGGAAGCCTGGGCTGCCCACTGGCGACTCCGGGACATTCTCTCCTGTCCGTGTCACCCAGCTAGTTCTCCGTTCCAGCCACTGCCCGAAAAGGATTTTCCTAGTGCCCCTTCAGTCGGTCTGTAGCCCCTCGCCGGTGACGCAACTGTGTACCTATCAGCAGGCAGGATTTACCCAGAGACATCGCGGAGACTACCACACGTGGAAGCCCACCTGAGGCACCCATGTCCGATTCTAAGCAGAGCGGGACACCACGCAAGGTTCTACGGCACAGGTGATAGCGCCGGAACGGAGAGAGAGATTTCAATGAAACTACAGGGAAAGGAAGGGAACTCAGAGAAGTCCACGAAAAAGGAAAGTGACATCATTTTCCATGGAAACGGTAACAAGTGTTGATACCACACAGTCTGTCCTTTGCTTTGGGGGAAAGCAGTCGGTCGGTCAGTACTGAGTGTCCAGACAAAGACGGGTCTATGGGGGGCGGGAGGGAGGGTGCAGGAGAAGTCACTGCGCAGACTTCCCCAGCCTGCAGGCTCACGGGAGGCACAGGGTCTGATTCTCAGTACAACGGGCAGCTACGGAAGATGACGATACGGCAGGCTTGATCACACGACAACTTCCTGAATGTGTCCCCTGAAGGGCACACAGGTGGAAACGTGGCCTGAGTGGCCTGCATCTTCCAAGAGCACATTGCGGAACCCCGGGCGTCTGTCGTGGGACCCAGGTGTTTCAAGCTATGTCTCACCCTCCCCGGTACCTTTGCAACGTCTGAGGTATTTCTCTTCCCCTCTCCTCTCCCTTCCTCTCCCCTCCTCTTCTCTCCTTTCCTTTTTTTCCCCTCTACACACGCAACACCGGCTCACGGGTGCCGTCCTCCACTTTGCATCGTATGCACGTGACGATGCCCCCAGAAATGAGTTTCTCGTACCATCCCCACGGTGGATGTAGGGCCTCTGGCGAGGCCCGGAGAGACACAGCGGCCTCTCCGGGACACCCAACTCACCCGAAAACCACAGTCCACACAGAGGTCTCCTTTCCGAAAGCTGGGACGACAGGTTCCGTACGTGTCTCTGAAGAAAACCGTGGGGAGGCCCCCGGCGAATGCCTCGTGACATTCACGTAGGTGCCACAGGGGACGGTCCACGGCCCTGTGGAGTTGCCAGGTGAGCCTGAGTTTTTTCAAAGGACTGGGTCACGGAACCTTTAGAAAGTGACCTTCCACAGAGAAGGCGGCACTCTCACGACCGGGCGTCCACAGTCCTGACACGCGCCCCTCATCTAGCTCGCTGAACTGGAGAGAGGGGAGAGAACAGGACCAGGACGTTCACCCTGGTCTCCACAGCCCCGTAGGCCGTGAGTGTCGAAGAGCCTATCTATCGGAAACCCGGTTCGCTCGCTGTGCGCCGCGGCTGGCTCCGGCCTCCCGTAGGACGGAACAGAGAGAGGGTGCAGCCGCGGGTGCCTCACGGCAGCCCCGCGCAAGACGCGAGACCATCGAGGGAAGGTCACGAGTGGTATTACTCGGGTGAACGCTGGCCACCTTCTCCACAGAAAGTGACCCCGCCCACCTCCGGCCCGTGTGTTGGGAATATCCTCTCATCTCGAGGGGCTTCCATATGCTCCTGTGAAAATGGGGGTGTCAATAAATACACCTAATGTACTGCCAGCCTGGACAGCTCTCACATCGGCACCATTTCAAGCCCTTTTCAATTCCGTGTCGGGGGGGGGGGGTGACAGGAGGAAAGGGGAGCCTTCCTGGACAGCGGCAGTTTGCTGAGTAGGAAAAGACTCCTGGGTCTGTCCAGTGTGTAGCCCTGTCAGACAGAGGTTCTTTGGGATGGGTAGCGTTTCAGGGTTCTTAGGATAAAATCCCAACAGTGGAATCGCCAGGTGAAAAGGCAGCTCCACTTTTACTTTTCTGAGGGGACTGCACACTGCTTTCCCCAGTGGCTGTGCCAGTCTGCGTTCGTTCCTACCAGCGGTGCACTAGGGGTTCCTTCTCTCCACATCCATTGCAACCCTTGTTGTGGATTGATTAGTTGAGGACGGCCATTGTCACCAGGGTGAAGCGGACTATCACAGTGGCTTTCATCTGCTCCTCTCTGATGGCTCGTGATGCCCAGCATCTTCTCATAGGTCTCCGGCCCATCCCTATGTCCTCCTCGGACGAGTGTCTGTGCAAGTCCGTTTCTCTTTGTCCACTTCTCTAAGTCCTGAATGACAGAACACATAGGCTTGTCGTGACACACGGGAATTCCTCAGTGCGATGACCGACGATTTCGTCGCTAGGCAGATTCTTGACACGTAGAGGGAAAACAAGGAAAGGAAAGGAAAGGAAAGGAAAGGAAAGGAAAGGAAAGGAAAGGAAAGGAAAGGAAAGGAAAGGAAAGGACACGACATTTCAGAAAACTTGGGTTCTGTGTTGTGCACTGTGGGGGCCATGCTCTTATGGCAGACTGTGAATACCTCTGACAAAACTCCTAGAGAAACATCATGGCATACTTCTCCCCCGACCGCGAGACTTAAAAAAAAAAAAAAGGACACGTAGAGCTCCACATTTTCTTCCAGCTTGCGCATCCTAGCCCCTCCATCCACGTTTCCGAAGGGCTGGGAGTTTGGGGGTGAGCTGAAGGCACTGACTTTTTGGTGTTTCACGGTGATGTGGCTTCTGGTTTCCCTTAGGGTGGAGATAACCCCAGCTTGTCCCCAAAGGAGGCTGTCACCTGTGGGGCCCACCGGAAGTGTCCCATATCGCCCGGGGCACTGAGTTTCCACGCAGAACTGTGGTTTACACGACCAGCTAGCTAATCACCTACATAGAATCATCCCCATCCAACACACCTTGGTCTCACTAGGTGAACACACTGGCCACCTTCTCACATTCTATCCCCGGGATCACTTCGCCGAAGGGCATGCGGGGTGCGCACCGAGTGACAGGCCACAAGGCTGAGGAGTGGCCCTCTGCACAAACGTGCGACTGATCGCCAGAGTCTTTGATCTCAGAGCGGGCTAGAGTTTCTGAGGGAAATGGAATGTCTCTGGGGTGGAGGAGGGGCGGGTGGGCAGCTCTGCCACTCCCTCACTCTTTAGTCCCGCTGCCTACACCCCACCCCACCCCCCACCACACCCCACCCCCACCCCCGTCACGGTGCTGGGAAAATAGAGGACGGAAAAGAATGGGAAGAAGACAGCTGGAGGAACTAAAACTGTCCTGGGTTAAAAAGGGAGGATAAGAACGGGGCGGGGGTGGGGGGGGGGCAGGTGGGGACAAAGAAACAAAGAAGATCATATTGTTACAAAATTCTATGAAAATGCATTAAATAAAAAATATTTTAATACAGTTCTACATGAACCATCACACATATTGCTTCCTATCCAAATTTTCTTTAATATATTTTTGAATAGATTTTGTTTATATTTAGAGGTGAATTGAGAAAGTAAGAGAGGGATTGAAACATCAGTGTGTAGTTGTGCCTCGAGCCTCCCCTGCAGGGGATCTGGCCTGCAACCCACACATGTGCCGTGACTCAGGGTCAGAGTGGTGACCCTGTGGTTTGCAGGCCAGCACTCTATCTACTGAACTACACCAGCCAGGGCCTATCTAATCTTGAAATCATGTTTCATTCCTTGGCAATTTTCTCATTGAGTAAAATTGTTCGTTTATTATTCATGGCTAAGAATCATGACAAAGCATTATTTTTCCTTCAACTGGTGGAAAATTACCCTATGCATGTTATAAACACATTTTACCAGCATTTTCATCAACTATGTCCTACAGTGGACCCATATGGGCATCCCCCACAAAAAGATATTGTAATAAAGTATCTGAAGGATGAAAATCACGGTCTTTCTATCCAAGAAACCAGTATTTTCAAGAGTAAACATTCATCAGAGTCTTAGGAAAAACTCTGAGTCCATTTGTGAACGTCTGACCATTCATACCTTTAAAGTCTTGGTACATCTGCGACCTATTCTGACCATCGAGAGAAACTGGAAATGGAGTTCCTGAGTTTCATAGTCTGATACCAGCAGAAGCGTCATACCTTCAGCAGATCACCGCACCCCAGCCCACCCTGGACAAATCCTAACACCTCTAAACTCTCATCATCTCTATTCTCCGAAGCCATGTGTTTGACCATCAATGGATGTCCAGCCTGTTCTCCGTTATAAGTTTTTTTTTTTTAATTTATGAACATTGGGGTGCATAGGTTCTTTTGGACTGGTGTTTCAGGGTTCTTAGGGTATAATCTCAGCAGCAGAATTGCTGGGTCAAAGGGCAGTTCCATTTTCAGTTTTCTGAGGAAATTCCATACTATTTTCCACAGTGGCCTCATTTTTTAATGGTAGTATCTTAACCCTCCAGTATATGGCCTCATCAGTTTCAATATGTAAACCAAGTACTGGATGTTTTTCTATTTCTTCCAGTATAGTGCCTACAAGTGGAAATTAAAACTAAAAAGTTTTAGGTGAATATGTGTGAAATTTCTACTTTAGTAAACAGAAAAATACGCTCCCATTGTGTATTGGTCACCACAATGATTTTCCTCAGTTCTCCAAGCTCAGAACAAGTGTTTTATTATTTCTATTATTCTAAGTGAAATAAGCCAGGTAGTGAAACACAAATACCATATGAACTCACCAATAAGAGGAACCTAAGGAAGAAAACAGACAAAGAGGAAAACAGAGCCAGAGGCATGGGAAGAAGGAAAAGACTGAGAGCAACCAGTGGACAAGGGGAGGGGGTTAAGAGTGAAAACAAGGGGAAGTAACTGGTGAAGGAACATGTATGAGAGACCCAAGGACATGGAATAGGGTGGAGATTGAGTGTGGACTTGGGAAGGGGGACAGTGCAGTATAGCAATTGGAGAAACACTGGAGAAGTGCAATAAAATAATAATAAAATATTGAGGCATTCAACTGTAACTGAATAACAATAAAATATTTTAAAATAATACTAAAAAACTGAAGCCCCCCAAATAATAATTGAAATGCCAAAGCAATGTTTCTTTCTATCTCTGTCCCTTCCTCTCTCTATAAAAACCAATCAATCAATAAAAATTAATAAAAATGTAATAAAAACTGTCTTAGTAGAGTAAACATTATGCAGGGTTAGAAGTCATGGTTAAATTTTATTCATTAAAACAGGAAATCTAAGATATATTGAAAATAAAAAAGTGTACGCCTATATTGCAAACAAATAAGCATACAAAAAGGCACATAGAAATGGGTGGAAGGCGGAAGGATATGAAAATTGTCGGTCCCACATGCCCAATTTTGTGTGGTGGTTAAAAACTGGGAGACATAACTTGGCTACAGAAGTTCCCGCTAAAGTGTCATAGATGCCAGCGTGACACCAGAACCTCCTGCCCCACATGCACTGGTGGGAAGACAAGTACCCATAAACTCTGGCTGTAGAAACCAGCGAGGGTTTGGTGGAGGGACACAGCAGGTACCTGGAGTCCCATGTGTTCCCATTAAAGGGCCTGAGAACAGACTTACATGGACTCAGTCATTCTCAGCTTCAGCATTGTGGCAGCCATTGGACATGCAGGGAGAAAATGAATGGTCTGGCATGATGGTGGGAGCTGGAGGGGATACTTTCTCAGACAGGTGTGCTGTGAGAGGTAATTGTTTCTTTTCCTCAAGATCACCCACCACCTCCAAAAGACTAGTAGGATAGCCACCACACCTGAGTCTCCTACCACCTGGCTACAGCTCTTAGCTCTGCTCTGCTGATTCCCTGATATTTGCCCCAACAAAACCACAGGCCCACCCAATCTCTTTCCAGTAGCTTTTCCACATATCTGACCTGTATCGGATCCTGCTTCAGACTTTCCTAATATCTATCAAATATGCCATGTGACTTTTGCCTATTCTGTAACACCTGCTATGTGGCCTTTGGCTTGATGCCATCACCAGCAGGCCATTTTTCACAGCTTGACTTCTCCTGGGCACCTCTAAGACAATCTAAAGTGGCATCCACCTGAAGGCCTTTTTGTATGCTATAGCAAGTCACCTAGCAGGGCAGAAGTGGCAGGACAGGTAAACATTACAAAGCTAGGACATCTGGCAGGCAGCATCATTTCATGTCAAAGTAACACCCAACAACTTCCACAAGAAACAAAGTGAAGAAGCACCCTAAGTGGTAACCAGAGTCACAATGAAGTAAGTCTAGCCTTGAGGGATTGACCCCTGAACAAGTGATGTGCCACAGTACTTGGCATTGGAGGTTGGTTGTTGTTGCTAGTCGTCATAGTCAACTGGTCCAGTTTCAAAACCATCCCATTAATGGGAGAGGGGTTTTCAGGAACTACTATAAAGGACAAAACCAAGGGGGAGGGTGGAGGAAGGGGATGGAGGTGGGTTTGGCTGGGGTGGAGTGGAGGGGTGGGTGGAAAATGCAGACCACTGTAATTTAACAACAATAAAAAATGTTTAATAAAAAAGAAAAACCCACCCCATTAAAGTACAAAAGAAGCAAGGCTAAGTTACAATGATAGTGTGTACACTGCTCACAATGTAAAGGAGGGCACAACTGGAGCACAGAGCTTGGATGAACAGGGAGCGTGTGCCAGTGGATTCTGTAGGACACTAACTACATATGTCCACTCTACAAAGGCCAAGCAACATAGCAGCTCTAACCTATATATAGAAACAAAGACAGGGAGGTGACCAAAATCAAGATTAACAACCTTGACCTCCCTGAAAGAACATAACTTAGAGACTAGAAATTAAGAATAACATGACAATAACCAGAGAGGAGGTGGGAGGGGATAATGGGAGAGAAGGGGAGAAGAGTTTTCAGGTACAACTATAAAGGACAATGCATAAAAGCAAAAAGGGGGTTAGAATCTGGAGAGGGAGATGGGGATGGCTGGGGTGGGGGGAGTGGTGGGGGAGAAATCCAGACAACTGTACTTGAAAAACAACACAATTGAAAATGAAAAAAGAAATGAACAGTTTCATTTTGTAATAAAGAAAGGAGATAATGAATATTCAATAAGCAACTAGATGTCACTACTGCACATCTAGAATCTAAAATTAAATCCAGATCTAACGTTTTTGATTCCTGTCTCCTGTCAAATGGTAACAGTGTAGAATAGGCAAGATATATTGCATGATAATGTGAATCCATAAAAAAATAAACTTTCTTCTAGCAACTTAAAAAATATTAATCAGAACTCCAAAATTACACTTGTTTGCACTTAAAAAATTATTTTAGTGTTGTTCAAGAACAGTTGTCTCCACTTTAAGAAATTAGCATTTGCCCTGCTGGTGTAGCTCAGTGGGTGGAGCATGGGCTGTGAATCAAGGTGTGGCCGCTTCACTTCCCAGTCAGGGCACACGCATAGGTTGTGGGACAGGTCCCCAGTGTGGCCATGTGAGAGGCAACCACCCACTGATGTTTCTCTCCACCTCTTACTCGCTCTTTCCCTTCTCTCTAAAATTAAATAAATATTTTAAAAATAAATTAAAAAGATGGCGATGAGATAGGTGGGAGCAGAGTCCACTTCCCCTCAACACCAGTGAAATACCTAGCTGATCTGAGGAGCAGAGCAAACAGCCAACAGTATTCCAGCATATATGGAGATCAGAGACCAAAGATAGAGGACATTGAAAAATCTGACAGTAAGAAGAGTGCTAAGGACAATAACGTCCCTGGGACCTGCGCGGGGATCAGGGCGGCTGAAGCCCCGGCCCAGGCTCAGGGTCTGCTGCAGGATTCTTGGGAGAGAGCCAGACTGAGCTGTGTGAGCAGCCAGGTACTTGTTTGGACCAAGGTGGCTTGAATAGGAAGAATTTCCCAAAAAGAAAAAGAAAATAGAGGCACTGAGAGGCTAACTAGAGAACTCTTGGCAGCAGCCACGGCCTCTGGCACCCCTCTGCCCTCTGCCCCTGGATGTTGAGCGCGGGATAAGCAGCCCCGACGCTCACCTGAAGCCCCGTTGTGTGCACCCAGATCTGCGGATTGGGGGCCCACAACTGAAACCCCGGCGGAGCGCCCACACCTGAAACCTCGGGGGGTGGGTGCGCACAGGGAGCAGAGGCTAGCTGCCCCACACACAGGCCTAAGGCGGCAGACTGGTCGGACCCACAACTGAGGCCCAGAGAAGCGGACCAGCTGGCCAAGCCAGACCAAGGCCCAAAGCAGCAGATCCACTATCCACAGCATGCCTGCCTGCAAGCGACCACACCTAAAAGCACTGGTTCTGAACAACTCCTACCTAGCCCCTGAGCACAGAGCCCTCCAGGGCCTACTGGCTCTCTAGGACTAAGGCAGAACACCCAGCAGAGGGGAGATGCAGGGCTAGGGGAGACTGCATTCCCCAAAAAGACTCGACCCAGTAGGAGGCTGAACTACCCCATAGCAGCACCCAGAGCCCCTAGCATCTAAGACAGCAAAGAGCAAGAAGTGGGAGTGGCAGTTGCCCCTAATTGGTGCAACTCAAGGACAGCACAACTGGTGAACTAAATGCATAGTGGGGAGCAGAAGTACCCTGAGGAACTGGACTGGAGGCTGAAAAACAGTGAAGAGTGTGGCTCAGGAAGGGAGAAAAGCGAAACCAATCCTTCCAACCACCCCCTCCCGTTCCACAGACAGGAAGACCAGCAGAACAAACCTGACCAGTTTAAAGCCAGCAGACTTTTTTTTTCTTTCATCCTTTCCCCCCAAATTCCTTCTTCCTTTCTGTCCTTCTTTCTTTTTTTATTCCTTCTTCCTTCCATTCCTTACCTTTTTTATTCCTTCTTCATGCCTTCTCCTGTTTATTTTTTTGTTTTAATCTTTGTTAAAATTCCTTATCTTGCCTCTGGTCTTTCTTTCTTCCCTCTTCCTTCCTTCCTTTCCTTTTCTATTCCCTTTTTCCCTCCTTCCGGTCTTTTTTTTTCTCCCCCCCCCACCCTCTTTATCTTTTTACCAGAGGTGAGACAATAAAACCTGGAGTGCTGAAAAGACCAGAGTAAGAATGTGTTAAACCCATAAACGTCAGCTCAAGACCAGTGAGCACAGGAGATTAAGGAGACAGCACCACTGAATCCCATTGGCATTCTACCATAGAAGTTCATACCATAAACCCAGGGAGTCAGAATAGATCAATTTAAGAAGCAGAGGCTAACAAGAAGAGTCTCACAAACAATGGGAAGACAAAGAAACAATCCCCAAATGAAAGGAAAGGAGGAGCTTCAGAAACAATGCTAACTGAAAAAGAGGCAACTCAACTATCAGATACTGAGCTCAAAGCAATGGTTATCAGGAAGCTCACTGAGCTCACAGACAACTACCAGAAACTACAGGGGAGAAAGGTACAGAGAATAAATAGTATAAATCATAGGTGGAAAATAGACAGGGGGAGGGTAAGAATAGTGTAGGAAATGTAGAAGCCAAAGAACTTATAAGTATGACCCATGGACATGAACTATAGGAGGGGAATGTGGGAGGGAGGGTGTGGGCAGGATGGAGTTGAGTGAAGGGGGGGAAATGGGACAACTGTAATAGCATAATCAATAAATATGTCAAAAAAAAAAAAGAAAAAAGGAACACAGCGCCAAATTACAAAGTGAACCAACACTATTGGAAAACATATTTGCTAATGCTACCTCAGAGAAGGGCCTGATCTCCAAAATATATAAAGAACTCACAGGACTGCACTCCAGGAAGACAAACAACACAATTCAAAAATGGGCAAAGGACTTTAACAGACACTTCTCCATGGAAGACATACAGAGGGCCAAGAGACATATGAAAAGATGCTCAGCATCACTAGCCATCAGAGAGATGCAAATTAAAACCACAATGAGATACCATCTCACACCAGTCAGAGTGGCCAACATAAACAAATCCACAAACAAATGTCAGAGAGGATGCGGAGAAAAGGGAACCCTAGTGCACTGTTGGTGGGAATGCAGACTGGTGAGGCCACTGTGGAAAACAGTATGGAATTTCCTCAGAAAACTAAGAATGGAACTGCCCTTTGACCCAGGAATTCCCCTGCTGGGATTATACCCTAAGAACCCTGAAACACCAATCCAAAAGAACCTGTGCACCCCAATGTTCATAGCAGCACAATTTACAATAGCAAGTACTGGAAGCAACCTAAGTGCCCATCAGCCAACGAGTGGATCCAAAAACTATGGTATATTTACACAATGGAATTCTACATAGCAGAGAGAAAGAAGGAGCTTATACCCTTTGCAACAGCATGGATGAAACTGGAGAGCATTATGCTAAGTTAAATGAGCCAGGCGGTGAGGGACAAATACCATATGATCTCACCTTTAACTGGAACATAATCAATAGAAGAAAAAAGCAAACAAAATATAACCAGAGACATTGAAGTTTAGAACAATCTAACAATAGCTGGGGGGGCGGGGGACAGTGGGAAGAGGGGATTAGAGGAACTACTATAAAGGACACATGGACAAAATCAAGGGGGAGGGTGGAGGTGGGGGAGGGATGGGTTTCGGCTGGTGTAGGGTATAGGGATGGGGAGAATAGGCATACAACTGTAATTGAATAACAATAAAAATTTTTTTAAAAAAAGAGAAGAAAAAAAAAAGAAAGAAGCCAGATGGTGACGGACAAATACCATATGATCTCATCTTTAACTGAAACATAATCAACAGAAGAAAAAAGCAAACGAAATATAACCAGAGACATTGAAGTTAAGAACAATCTAACAATGGGCAGGGGGGAGTGGGGAGAGGACAGTGAGGAGAGGGATTATAGGAACTAATATAAAGGACACATGGACCAAATCAAGGGAGAGGGTGGACGTGGGGGAGGAAGTGGGGTTCAGATGTGGTGGGGTGGAGGGATTGGGAGAAAAGGCACACAACTCTAATTGAATAACAATACAAAATTAAAATTAAAAAAACAAATATTATCGATTGTACTTATTAGAATGGTCCATTAGGTACAATAAAACATATCAATAGTGGGAATTTTTTCACATTATTGAATGTCTCAGGACACCAAGGAAAGAAAGTGCTAATGCCGTAAGTGTACTACATTGCCCAATTATACATTGTTATCTATAAACTTCAGTAATGTTAAAGAGGGAGACATGTTCCAATATATTCACCTTTATTAATAAAATATATAAAATCACACATTACCTAAGGAATGAATCACAGTAGAATTGTGTTACCATTTGTCAACACACACATTGCAAACATTTGGGGAGTGTTACTGTTCTTGTATTGAATGGCCCCATAGTGCGCTTTTCTTTGGTTTTCTTACTGGAGGCTACCTGCTTAGCAAATGGGGATGCACACCAAGGTTAGGTACTGAGAGATGAACTCTTCACATTCCCTCACAGATCGCTGATGGCTTTCTTATTGCAACCACATCAACAAAGAATCAACTACGACTCCCATGGAGGCACACCAGGATTTTAATAAATGGACGTTTTCTTTAAAGGCAGGTTGAGAAAAGTACTTACAATTTACAATATTCCTATGTGTTACTATAACCCAAAATAGGATGACTTTCATCATGACATGCAACAAAATTCTGAGTAACCTAAAAACAGCAACTTCATTTAGATTTCTTCACACATTGTGCATTATAGTGTCCTCAATCTTCTATGCTAATGCAATTATGAGTGATGCTCAGCTCATATACGAGAGTTCACAGGTTAACGAACCAACAATCAGCCCATTGTTTTCACACACACCAGGAATAAAATCATAGTAGCATCAACTGGCAGGAGGCTAGAATCAATTTAACATTTCCTTCTCAAAATATTTCAAACATTGTCAATATACAATAGTTTCTATTCTGAGTAATTATACATATCTAGACATCCATTCCCTTGATATTTTGAAGCACTCTGAAAAGTAACGATTGATGTTTTTAAACTTTGGATCATTATCTGTACGAAGTATTCTGATTCAGAGTCATATCTGAAACCTATCGTTAACTTTCTGCTGTGATTATAATGTTTTGAGACTCTTTTCCAATTACATACATTCCTGATTTTTACACCTTGCAAGCCACTTTCAGGTGTAAATTCTTGGGCTTATGGGAACCGTGTAATTTCACAAAAGTCATTCTTTATGAATGTGGAAATCCACCCCACTGAGCATTCCTTCATATACAATGAGGGTGCTGGTCCACGTATACGATTTTCTACAATTTCCCTTTTCATGTTTTTTATTGTGTGAATTATCATATGCCACATAGGAAGTGAATGTTCAAAAAAAAAAGGTGCTTTAAAATGTTGAGTACATTTTGAATATAGGTTAAAATGTTACCACAGTGTCTACATTTGTACAGTTTTTCTCCAGATGGATGTCTCTCCAATTGGGTAAGGCAGCTCTGATGAATAAAAGACTTGTTATATACACTACCTTTGTATGTTTTCTCTCCAGTACAAATGACCTGGTGTCAAAAAGTTTTGCTGCATAGTCCACATCTATAAGCCTTGTGTCCAGTATGAATTCTCTGAAGTTTAGTAATGGTAGGAAGTGGCTAAAGGCTATATCCCATCATATACATTTAAAAGGCTTCGCTACAGTATAAAGATATTTTATGGTGAATGTGCATTGAGGACTGGTTAAAGCCTTTACCTCATAGGGTATAGAAATAGGGTATTCCTCAGTGTGAATTACTGGATGTTGACAAAGGTTTGAGGACTGTAAAAGGGCCTTATCCCATACTCAAAACTAGCAAGGTTTGCCTCCAATATGAATTTTCTGATGGGAAGAAAGTTTACAGGCCCGGTTAAAGGTTTTATTACATATTTTACGTATATAAGACTTTTTCCCAGTATGAATATTCTGATGCTCTGTAAGGGTTGAGGTCCAGCTAAAGGCTTTGTCACATGTACACATTCATAAGGCTTCTCTATTATGAATTTTCTGATGTTGAGTAAGGGTTGAGCAGCGGCTAAAGGCTTTGCCACATCGTGTACATTCATAAGGCTTCTCCCCAGTATGAATTTTCTAATGACGAGTAAGTGTTGAGTACTATGTAAATGCTTTTCCACACTGTGTACAGTTTTAAAGCTTCTCTCCAGTATGAATTTTCAGATGATCAGTAAGTGCCTTCGGGTGCCTAAAGGCTTTGCCACATTGTGAACATTCATAAGGCTTCTCCCGAGTGTGAATTTTCTGATGACTAGTAAGTGTTGACAAATGTGTAAATGCTTTGCCACATTGTGTACATTCATAAGGCTTCTCGCCAGTATGAATTATCTGATGTTGTGTAAGTTTTGAGCACCACCTAAAGGCTTTCCCACATTCTCTGCACATATAAGGCTTTTGACAAGTAGGAATATTGTGATGCTGTGCAAGATTATAGGACTTGTAAAGGCACTGCCACCTTCACTACATTTGAAAAATTTCTCTCTTTTATGAGTTTTCTGATTATCTCTGAAATTTGAGGACTGGGTAAAAGCTTTAGTACATTGTCTACATTTGTCAGGCTTGTATCCAGTGTGGATTTGTGATGATTAGGAGGGGTTGAGGTAATCCAAAATGCTTTTCCTCATTCATTACACATATCAGGATTCTGTCCAGGATAACCATTTCTATGTAGAGTTACACCAGAAAACCAAGGACCTGTTTTACCACAGTCTTTACATGTGTGTTCTTTCCAGGGACATGTTTTGTAAAGTGTGTTTTGATTAGATATTTGATTGAAGAATTTTCTGCATGGTAAATATTTGTAAACATTTTCCCCAACAGTAATATTCATTTCTTTAGTGCTATTTGAAGATTGCTTTAAACATTTGATATTTTTACTTTTCCTGGATTGTCTTCTCCACAATAAGATAACCGTGATGAGTACTCTGATTTGACATTTGATCAAAGTCTTTTCTACTTTTGTACTAGCTCTCTGTAAGCTGACTCTTGTGATGTACATTAGGATTTGACACGTGGGTAAAATTCTTCCAATGTTCATTGCATTGACTACTTCTGTCCTCATGACACGCACTCTGGTAATTATTGAACACAGAAAGGCCGTTAGTAACATGCATTATTCCATGAAACCTGTGCCCTGACTCCCAAATAACCATTCTGTGATCCCTATTACACCATGGTTATTGTATTAAAACTCACTCCCAAGTTCATGAAAATAGTATACAATGCAAAAAAAGATTATTACTAATAGAGTATAATATTTTCTAATTGTCAAATTCATCACATTTATGCTTTATACATGCATAGGAAATTAATACATTCTACAAATTATTGAATGAGAATTCACTCCTACTCTACATTTTAAATATTTCAAATGATTACCCACACCACAAGTTATGAGATTTCCTAGACTTTCCAGACTGCCTTTAGATCAGGGGTGTCAGTTGCATTTTTACCGGATCAACACATGAGCGTTTTAGTTGCCTTCCATGGCCTGAAAGTAATTTTAGGGCTCTATAAATGTAACTACTCCTTTCTAGGAGAAAGGAACTTGGAACTGTTGCCAGGTAGAAGCAACTTGCTGAGCCAGATATAACAAGGTAGAGGGCCAGAATTGGCCCACAGGTATTGTTTTGCCACATGTGCTTTACAAGAATACCCACACTTAGAATATTGTTTTTACTCTTCCTACTTGGAAACCAATTGATCTGAAAATGTAACTGAACTAAAGTGGAAGTTTTCAAAAATTGGAACTATTTTTCACATCTTTAGATAACAAGGGTTTTATCATGAATAATTTTCCAGAGTTAGGTTTCTCCATTTAAACATCTTTTCTTTCTTGTCACACACTTCCTTATCAGTATCAAGGCACACCTCTCATATCTTACCAGTGTTGCTCTAAAGAATAAATATTCCATGCTTGACCTTTGCAAGAAGTCCTGGTTGTCTGCGGAAGACAGAAATGAAAGATACAAAATAAAGGTTCACAGGTGTAGTGTGCAGGTGAATGTACATAGAACATACAGGAATTTTTAAAGAAATCACATGGTTGAGAATGTCAACAAACTATAAATGATGGCAGCAAGACCAAATGTGGTTCAGTGAGAGAAAGTCACAGGAAAGTAGAATTACAGTTTCTCACACTTTGCAACCACTGTATCCACATTGCCTAGCACTCAATGGAAATTGTACAAGAAAACTCCCCATTCCCAGGTGTTTTCTAGACAAATGGAGGGTCCAGTGTGTTCGATGATCTCACTGTTTTCCTGCATCCTCAGAATTCATGTTCCTGGTTTGCAGGACACAGAGTGCTCACACCAGAAGAGCACATTTTTAACACATTAAAGTGTACAGTGAAAGGTAAGGGTAATCGTTGAAGCACCACAGAAACCACTGGACTGAAGACCACTCTCACGCATAAAAAAACATCATGGGCTTTGAAAAAGAAACAGACACTAGTAAAGTTCAAACTTACACACAGATAAACAATGCACAACCCCTTGTGTTTATAAAATTAGAGTGTAAACTAGGGGTGATTGTTATCTCTTTTTCTCTTAACTTTTAGAAAGCAAGTTTATAAAGGCTAGTTGCTTATAATTTTGAACCAGAACAAATATATCAAGAAAGGAAACAGAAAATCAAGGTCTAATCAGAAACTGAAATGCATCTACAAAACCCGCACTACCTGTATTGAAATGTGTTAATTTCAATGAACCTTCAACTTGATAAAGAAATGAAAATAACCACCTGAAAATAGAAACATAGGAAAATAAGACAACTACTTAATATCACCACATCTGTGAATGACCAAAATGACAATGAAAAGAAACATAACATAAAAATAAGGAAACAGATAATGGGAAGCTGTAGAATACAATACTCAAATTTAAAAATACATTAACATACAGAAACATCATGAGTGATGGGGAAAAAATGCAGAAACTGTAACTGAATAAAAATTTAAAAAAGGTATAATCCTAAGAGCGGAATTGCTGGGTCAAAGGGCAGTTCCATTGTTAGTTTTTGAGGAAATTCCAGACCGTTTTCCACAGTGGCCTCACCAGTCTGCATCCCCACCAACAGTGCACTAGGGTTCCCTTTTCTCCACATCCTCTCCAACATTTGTTTGTTCTTTTGTTAATGTTGGCCACTCTGACAGGTGTGAGAAGGTACCTCATTGAGATTTTAATTTGCATTGCTCTGATGGCTAGTGATGCTGAGCATCTTTTCATATGTCTCTGGGGCCTCTGTATGTCTTCCTTGGAGAATTATCTGTTCAAGTCCTTTGCCTATTTTTTTTCCTTCTTCTTTTTCTTTGTGTTATTCAGTTACAATTGTCTGCATTTTCTCCCCATCCCTCACCCCACCCCAGCCATTCAAACCTCCGATATGTAGGAACTGTTGATGGTTCTATTTTTTTTGTGTGAAGTTCAATGTCTTCCTCAATGTCCTATAATCTTGAGAGTACAGGTCTTTCACCTCTTTGTTGATGTCAACTCAGAGGCAATCATTTCTTTTTCATACAATTGTGAATGGGATTACTTTCTCTACATATCTTCCTGTGGTTATTATTCTATATTAATGTGCCAGATTTCTCTACAGTTTGCATTTTCTTTCATAATGAATTACTTTATTAATTCAATTAATTCTGTTGAATTCTTTTTAAAAACTATTTATTATTATTCAGTTACAATTGTCTGCATGTTCTCCCCTTCCCTCCACCCCACCCCAGCCAGTGCCACCTCCCTCTCCCACCTCCACCCTCCCCCTTGATTTTGTCCTTGTGTCCTTCATATAGCTCCTATAGACCCCTCTCCCCACTATCCCCTCCCCACTCCACTGTGGCTATTGTTACAATGTTCTTAATTTCAATGTCTCTGGGTATATTTTGTTTGCTTTTTTTCTTTTGTTTATGTTCCAGTTAAAGGTGAGATCATATGGTATTTGTCCCTCAGCGCCTGGCTTATTTCACTTAGCATAATGCTCTCCAGTTCCACCCATGCCATTGCAAAGGGTATAAACTCCTTCTTTCTCTCTGCTGCACAGAATTCCATTGTGTAAATGTACCATAGTTTTTTGACCCACTCATTTGCTGATGGGCACTTAGGTTGCTTCCAGTACTTGCTATTGTAAATTGTGCTGCTATGAACATTGGGGTGCATAGGTTCTTTTGGATGGGTGTTTCAGGGTTCTTAGGGTATAATCCCAGCAGCGGAATTGCTGGGTCAAAGGGCAGTTCCATTTATTGTTTTCTGAGGAAATTCCATACTCTTTTCCACAGTGGCCTCACCAGTCTGCATTCCCACCAACAGTGCACTAGGGTTCCCTTTTCTCCCCATCCTCTCCAACATTTGTTTGTTGATTTGTTTATGTTGGCCACTCTAACCGGTGTGAGATGGTACCTCATTGTGGTTTTAATTTGCATCTCTCTGATGGCTAGTGATGCTGAGCATCTTTTCATATGTCTCTGGGCCCTCTGTATGTCTTCCTTGGAGAACTATCTGTTCAAGTCCTTTGCCCATTTTTGTATTGGGTTGTTTGTCTTCCTAGAGTGGAGTCATGTGAGTTCTTTATATATTTTGGAGATCAGGCCTTTGTCTGAGGTATCCTTGGCAAATATGTTTTCCCACACTGTTGGTTCTCCTTGTATTTTAATGCTGTTTTCTTTAGCCACGCAGAAGCTTTTTAGTTTGATGACGTCCCATTTTTTATTGTTTCCTTTATGTCCCTTGCTTTAGGGGACTTGTCTGTGAAGATGACGCAGCAATTCCACTGCTGGGATTATACCCTAAGAACTGTGAAACACCAACACAAAAGAACCTATGCACCCCAATATTCATAGCAGCACAATTTACAATAGCCAACTGCTGGAAGCAACCTATTTGCCCATCAGCAAATGAGTGGATCCTAAAACTATGGTACATTTACAGAATGGAATTCTATGCAGCAGAGAGAAAGAAGGAACATTACCCTTTGCCACGGCATGGATGGAACTGGATAGCATTATGCTAAGTGAAATAAGCCAGGCGGTGAGGGGCAAATGCCACATGATCTCACCTTTAACTGGAACATAATCAATAGAAGAAAAAAGGAAACAAAATATAACCAGAGACATTGAAGTTAAGCACAATCTAACAATGGGCAGGGGGGAGTGGGGAGGGGACAGTGAGGAAAGGGGATTATAGGAACCACTATAAAGGACCATGGACAAAATCAAGGGGGAGTGTGGATGTGGGGGAGGGAGGGGGTTTCAACTGGGATGGGGAGAAAAGGCACACAACTGTAATTGAATATGAATAAAAAATTAAAATTATGAAAAAAACGATTATATAACAAAACCAGATTATAAAACAGAATGCAGTTAGAATAAAATTTCATACTGCTCTTCTTAAAAAAAAAACAGTATATAAAAAAAACAGAGTATAACACAGAATGAAGTTACAATAAAATTTCATACTGTTTTTCTAAAAAAACAAAAAGAAAATGAAAAAAGGAAACAAAATATAACCAGAGACATTGAAATTAAAAACATTGTAACTATAGCCACAGGTGAGTGGGGAGGGGATAGTGGGGAGAGGTGTCTATAGGAGCTACTATAAAGGACACAAGGGCAAAATCAAGGGGGAGGGCAGAGGTGGCAGAGGGAGGTGGGACTGGCTGGGGTGGGGTGGAGGGAAGGGGAGAAAATCCAGACAAGTGTAACTGAATAAAAATAAATTAATTTTAAAAAACAAATTGGTAATTAAATAAAATTTCATATTTGAATTTTAAAAAAAGGTTCACAGGTATTACAGACAGGTCAATGTACATTGAACTTACAAGGAATTTTTAAAGAAATCACATGCTTGAGAATGTCAATAAACTTTAAATGTTTGCAGCTGGACCAAGTGTGGTATAATGTGAATAAGTCACACGAAACAGGAACAACAGTTGCTAACACTTGGCAACCACTGTGCTCATGTCCCTGGCACAACAACAGTTGCTAACACTTGGCAACCACTGTGCTCATGTCCCTGGCACACAACGGAAATTGTACAAGAAAATTCCCCATTCCCAGTTGTTTTCTAGACAGATAGAGGGTCCAGTGTGTTCGATGATCTCATTGTTTTCCTGCATCTTCAGAATTCATGTTCCTGGTTTGCAGGACACAGAGTGCTCACACCAGAACAGCACACGGTGCACATGTTCAAGTGCACACCAAAAAGAAGGGCAATAGTGAAAACACCACAGAAACCACTGGAGTGAAGACCAATATCAAGCATAAAAAAACATCATGGGCTTTTAAGAAGAAACAGACACTATATTAATCTTGAAACGCACAATTTACAATAGCCAAGTACTGGAAGCAACCGAAGTGCCCATCAGCAAACGAGTGGATCCAAAAACTATGGTATATTTATACAATGGAATTCTACCCAGCAGAGAGAAAGAAAGAGCTTATACCCTTTGCAACAGCATGGATGAAACTGGAGAGCATTATGCTAAGTGAAATAAGCCAGGAGGTGAGGGACAAATACCATATGATCTCACCTTTAACTGGAACATAATCAATAGAAGAAAAAAGCAAACAAAATATAACCAGAGACATTGAAGTTAAGAACAATCTAACAATAGCCAGGGCGGGGGGTGGGCGGGTGGGGACAGTGGGAAGAGGGGATTACAGGAACTACTATAAAGGACACATGTACAAAACCAAGGGGGAGGGTGGAGGTGGGGGAGGGAGGTGGGTTCACCTGGGGTCGGGTGGAGGGATGGGGAGAAAAGGCATACAACTGTAATTGAATAACAATAAAAATTAAAAAAAAAAAGAAACTTACACACACAAAAAAACAAAAAACACCTTGTGTTTACAAAATTGTAGAGTTTAAACTAGGGGAGATTGTTATTTCTTTTTCTCTTAACTTGGAGAAAGCAAGTTCATAAACCCTAGTTCTTTACATTATGAACCTTAACACATATATCAACAGGAAACAGAAAACCAAGGTCAAATCAGAAAACTGAAGTGTATGTACAAAACTGACACTTCATGTATAGAAATGTATTAATTTCACTACACCTTCAACTTGATAAAGAAATGAAAATAACCATCTGAAATGGAAACATATGGAAAAAAGACAACTACTTAATATCACCATATCTGTGAATGACCAAAATGACAATGAAAAGAGATATAACATAAAAATAAGCAAACAGAAAATAGGAAGCTATAGAACACAATACTCAAATATAGAAAATAGATTAAAATACAGAAACATGGATGGTTTGCCACTTCATGTCCCCAACCAGGGCCCAGGCCCAGAACGCAGGCAGGTTCCTTGTCCCAGAAGTGATCCAGTGATCTTGGCTTTGAGGAAAAACATGCTAAAACTCTGAAACAGGCTGGATGTGTCCTCTACATGCCCTCTACCTCTCACTCACTGGCCCAGGAAAAGCAAAAGGATATTTTCTTTGCACATTCTTTTATTGTTGTTCAAATACAGTTGACTCCGTTTTCCTCCCATCAGTCCCCCAATCCCAGCTATCCTCACTCACCCCATTGATCCCACCCACTTTTATCCCACCCCATTTGGTTTTGTCCATGTGTCTTTTATACATGTTCCACAGAAGTCTTGCCCCTTTTCCCCCCATTATCCCCACCGACCTCCCTTGTGGTTGCTGTCAGTTTCTTCTTTATTTCACTGTTTCTGGTTATATTTGGCCTGCTTCTTTGTTTTGTTCATTAGGTTCCCCTTATAGGGGAGATCATATCGTATTTGTTTTTCACCGCCTGCCTTGTTTCACTTAGCATAATGCTCTGTAGATCCATCCATGCTGTCACAAAGAGTAGGATTTCCTTCTACCCTAGAACCCTGAAACACCAATTCAAAAGAAAGTACGTACTCCAGTGTTCATAGCAGCACAATTTAAAAGAGGCAAATTCTGGAAACAACCTCAGTGCCCATTAGTAAGTGAATGGATTAAAATCTATGGTACACTTACAAGCATAAGACATTTTGAAGTGAAATACCAAAGTACAATGTCTGATGTTGTGGAGGTGCATTGTGTTATGAGAGAAATAGCTGAGTCCAAACTTCATAGGGTCTTTTTTGAAGCCCCCATAGGGTTAGAAGTTATAAGTCAGAAAACATGACTACTGCCTCCCAGGTTCCTGGGACTTCTGTGACAAATTCCAGGATCTCAACCACTTCCTTCATGATCTCCATTATTGGCACAAAAAGAAAACTAAAAAATAAAAAGCTTAACCTAAAATTTATCACTAAGAAGCACAGATTTTCCCAGGTCCTCCAATCAAGGAAAGAGGAATCAGACCATGGCAGCCCCCAGAATCCAAGGGGAGGAGTTTGACACCAATTGCTAATGGGATGACAGAGGCCACTGGAGTAAAAACAGAATTCTGAAAGCATGTACATACATGGGACACTGTTGGAGACCAGGTGGCCCTCTATGACAGCAACAGAAATAAACCTGGGCTTTGAGAAATCCTTTCCATTGAAGCACAGTTTCACAAACCAAACTTTAAGGTCTGGCTTCCTCTGTGACCTTTGGGTTTCTCACCTGTGACATCTGCATATCCATTCCCACCTACCTGGGGCGGGGGGCAGATACTGACTTTTTTTCTGCAAACATCCCAGAGCTCCTTCATTTGCTCCAAAAAGGTGACCAGTGCTGGCTTAGAAACAACAAGACCTGTGTTCAAAATAAATATTATTATTATATAAAGATTCCCCATTTCCAATCCATGTTGTGCTCAGGTAACATGATAGCGGGAAAATTAATATATTCTACACGATCATTTTCTAAAATTCTATTTGTGTACAGCACCTTAATTATTCTAACACCATGTAAATTTTTTGGACAATGAGGTCCTGCGAACTATCATTCTCAAAGCCTTTATTTTCTACATGAGACAACCTCCAGGTTCTCCCTTGTGAGCCTGAATCTGAAACTCTACCATACACAGTAGAGTCCCCAAAAGATGTTAAAGAAAGGGAACAAAATCTTGTGGGTGGAGCAGGAACTCTGAAGGAAATCTGTCTCACCCAGGGAGACCAGGTTGCTGTAGTTCTCCAACATCTCATCCAAGTACAATTTCTGCTGAGCTGGGTCCAGACAATCCCACTCCTCTCAAGAGAAGTCTACAGACACATCCTTGAAGGGCAAGGATTGCTGAGGGAAAAAAAGGGGCACATTTCACAAGGGGATACCAGCAGCGTTCTGACTGTCATCTAATATGAAAAGAGTTACACACGCTCTTGACCTAGGGGATATTCTGCATCATTTTGTAAGGTCCTTATGACCTTCTAACACTCTAATGTGTTTTCTAATATTGAGAAAGGAGGATAATACATACACACAAATCTACTGTAAGACATTACTTTTCAGGAAAATACACTTTAAAATGAAGGAAGAGAAACAGGCATATCGATTGTTGAGTGTTGTATTTGTATCATTGAGAATCAGCCGTGTATACTTCTCAGCTACAAAAGGCATGGTGAGTTGTAAGTGTAAGTAACTTCTTCAGGTTTAATTCAGGCAACAAGAAATATAGTTTTGTTAAAATGCAGATCCTGATTCAGAAGTTGTGAGAGGAGACTTGTTTCCACATTTTTCACAGGCTCACTTGTTTAAGTACGTTTTATTGATTATGCTGTTACAATTGTCCCATTTCTTTCCTCCCTTTTATCCCCCTCCATCCTGAAATCCCTCCCCTCTATAATTCCCCGACTAAGTTCATGTGCATGGGGCATACAAGTAAGTTCTATTACCTCTCCATTTCTTAGGCTATACTAAATTGCCCCTATTTTGTACCAACCATTTATGCTTCCTGTTCCCTGTACCTTCCCCCCCATTCTCCCCTCACCCCACCCAGCTCATCACCGTCCATATGATCTTCATTGCTGTGATTTTCTTCCTGTTCTAGTTGTTTATTTTGTTTTTCTTTTGTATACATTCAGTTGTTAATGTTGTGAGTTTGTCTTTATTTCACTGTTTATATTTTTGATCATCTTCTTTTTGTTAGATTCAGTCCCTTGAACATTTCATATAAGGGTTTCATGATGATAAACTCCTTTAACTTGACTTTATCTGGGAAGCACTTGATTTGTCCTTCCATTCTAAGTCATAGCTTTACTGGTTAGGTTAAACTGGGATACAGTTCCCTGCCTTACATGACTTTGAGTACCTCCTGCCAGACCCTTCTTGCCTGCAACGTTTCATTTGACATATCAGCTGCTAATATTATGGGAACCCCTTTGTAGGTAACTCTCCTTTTGTGGTGCTGGCACAAAAAGATTCTCTCCTTATCTTTTATCTTGGGTAATGGAATTGTGATGTGTCTTGGTGTGTTCCTCCTGAGGGGCAACTTGGTTGCAACTCTGAGAGCTTCCTTTACTTGTATGTCTATTTACTTCACCAGACTCGGTAAGTTTTCCTTCATTATTTTTCAAATCAATACTCTTGCAATATGCTCTTCCTCTTCTCTTTCTGGCACCCTAATGATTAGAATGTTGGAAGGTTTCAAATTGTCCCAGATGTTACTTACCCTGTCCTCATTTTCTTTTTTCTTTGAATTCTTGTTTCTTCCTTTTATTCCGGTTATTTTTTTTTAATTTTTATTGTTATTCAATTACAGTTGTATGCCTTTTCTCCCCATCCCTCCACCCGACCCCAGGTGAACCCACCTCCCTCCCCCACCTCCACCATCCCCCTTGGTTTTGTCCATGTGTCCTTTATAGTAGTTCCTGTAATCCCCTCTTCCCACTGTCCCCCCCCCCCCGGCTATTGTTAGATTGTTCTTAACTTCAATGTCTCTGGTTATATTTTGTTTGCTTTTTTCTTCTGGTCCAACTGATTGATTTGAGTCTGGTTTCCTTCCATATACTGTTTGTTCCCTGTATAGGTTTCTGTATTTTAATTTGTAGGGCCTGAACTTCCTCCTTTATTTTGTAGCTCTACTCAACCATTTCTGTGAGCGCCCTGATTACCCTGTGAGCAAACTGACAGTGTTTGAACTGTGTACAGAGTGGTCAGCTACGTGTTTGCTGTTTAGCTCATTTTTTAAATAGTGTTTATTTATATTGAGATGGTGGGGAGGGAGGGAGAAAGAGAGTAACAGAAACATCAATGTGAGCTTGCCTCTACCATGCCCCATAATGGAGACCTGGCTGGCAACCCAGACCTGTGCTCTGACTAAGAATTGTATTGACAGCTCTTTGGTTCACAGGCTGACACTTCATCCACTGAGTAACGGTAGGCAGACATCTTTTGCTGGAATGTTCGTGTATTCTTTCATTTGGGCCATATTTCTTTGTCTCGTTTTACCTGTTCTGTTGCAAAGGGTGGAGCCTTAGGCATTTGCCAAGGCAGGTCAACCTACTTTGCTGTCCTGTGGTGCTGTTTGTGGGGAGGGGCGAAGAGGGATCAATAATGCTTCCTCCTCTCTTGGTCGGCTTTCAGTCAATTCTCCTGCTACCCTCAAGAAAATTGCCCTTTCTGGTGCAAATTCCATGCTGAGTGGGCTTGTGTACATCCTAGGATCCCATGGCACTGTTCCATGCACCGTTCTGTGACACTGGGAGTTTCTCCCACTGCTGCACCCTCTATAGGTTTTATAGCCAGAAGTTTTGTGGCTTCAGTTTCCCATTCTGAAACCTGGACTGTGCTGTCTGTATCACTTCCCTGTGTTCTCCTGGTTTATCTGCACATGAATGTAGTACCACTGGTCCACCAACTGCCACCTCACCTCCCCAGTCCACCAGTTTCTGTCTCACACCCCTGGTACGCCAGCTGCCACCTTGCTGCACATCATCCCTGCCCTGACTGTGAAT